>NC_058521.1:269825437-269845437 GCF_904849725.1 Hordeum vulgare subsp. vulgare | reverse complement strand
CGGCCACGACCTCCATGGCGACCGCCGCCCCTCGCCAATCCGCCACCTCGGGCGCTCGGGCCACGCTCTGCAACTGCGTCCCTTGAAGTTGTAGCATAATCCGAATGGGATCCTCTTGCCGCCCTAGCGGCCGAAGGTGGTCGTCCTCGTCCCCTAGCCATGGTTATGGGCAAGGGCCACCTGAAGGTGAGGAAGATATTGAGTGTTTCAGGAGTGTGATGGATGAGCAAAACCCCCTCGCAAACCTCCTAATTTTATTACGCGAGGCGTGGGGGCTAGCTCTCCTCACTCCAGAAACGACCGCCCCTCTCGCCCAATCACCCCTGATCATGGGAGAACAGGGAGCGGCCCTGCTGCACCAATGAATGCGGGGGCGAGCCCTGCAACACTGCGACCTTTAAGGCCACTTTCGCCACTTGACTGGTCGTTACTGTGCATGCCTCACGCGAGGCAGTAATGCTTCGAGAGGTGGGACGGCCACTTTGTGCACGCCTCTCCACCTCGCGCTCTCAATGCGCGACATTGGGAAGGCCACTTGCAACCCCTCCATACTGCCAAGTACCCTGTCACAGAAGCCCGTGCATCACTTTAGGCCTGGCCCAATGATACCTCGCATACATGTGTAGCCCAGGCCCGGGGGATCCTGTCGGTGCACTACAGATTAGGGTCTTCTGTGCCCCAGACTTGTGCACGGGCACCAGCAGCACCGTCAACTACAGTACAATAAGAGAGCCGACGGGAAGTTAAACCCTAGGCTCACCAAGGCCACACCCCGCCAAAGGTGTTAAGAGCCAGCCTAGGCTACAAGGCCCCGAAAAGCCCTCTTTGCCGGGAAGACTCACAAGGCCCCGACAAGCCCTCCTAGTCAGGAAAACTCCAAGGCCCCCGGCAAGCCCTCCTTGTCGGGAAGATGTCCAAGGCCCCCGGCAGGCCATCCTTGCCGGGAAGATGAGTTAGGCCACAGGCAAGGACGCCAGGCCGGCAGGCTCTCTTCGCCAGTCAGGTGTCCCTCCTGCCACAGTGGCACCAACATCCACCGCTCCAGCGCATCCCTCATAAGCCAGCACAAAGCCCGGGCCTCAACACACCTGGGCACGTGTCGAAGCCACCTTGATGCAGGTCAGGGGAGACAAGGCATTTATTGCCCCTGACACCACAGTAGAAAGATAAGCGGTGAACCCTGTTCAATATGCAACCCGTGAGCACACTGTTGGTGACCCCTTTCCCTACAAAAGGAGGCCCAAAGTTCATTTCTAGAGGGTTAGAACTTTTGGGCTTAGACTCTTTAATCACCAGCTAAATTACTGTTACAAAGAACCCTACAGTAAGCACCCAATACAAACAAAGCATGAGTAGGGTTTTACATGCCAAGCGGCCCGTACTTCGGTAAACGACCTTGCCAGTGCTGATCGCTAGTTGTCATTGTCGTCGAACGATCAAAGGACACTTAGAGTTTCCCATAGGTGTCGATTTCCCGACATTGTTGTTGATTTGTTGTTGTTGTTGTCATTGTCGTCGTCGTCGTTGTTGTTGCTGTTGTTGTTGTTGTTGTTGTTGTTGTTATTTTTGTTATCCTTGTCGTTGTTGTTCTCGTTGTCGTTCTTATCGTTGTTGTTGGTGGTGTTGTTGTTGTTGTCCTTGTCGTTGTTGTTGTCATTGACGTTGTCGTCATCGTCGTCATGATCTTCGCCAGCGTCGTTCTTGTTGTTGTTCTCGTCGTCGTCATCGTCATTGTTGTTGTTGTTGTTGTTGTTGTGGTCGTTGTCGTCGTCGTCGCTGTTTTTGTTGATGTTGTTTTTGTTGTTGTTGTTGTTGTTGTCGTTGTTGACGTTGTTGTTGTTGTTGTTGTTGTTGTCGTTGTTGTTTTTGTTGTTGTTGTTGTTATTGTTGTTGTTGTTGTTGTGGTTGTTGTTGTTGTCGTTGTTGTCGTTGTTGTCATTGTTGTTGTTGTTGTTGTTGTTGTTGTTGTTGTTGTTGTTGTTGTTGTTGTTGTTGTTGTTGTTGTTGTTTGTGTTGTTGTCATCGTCATCGTCTTCGTCGTCGTTTTGTTGTTGTTGTTGTTGTTGTTGTTGTTGTTGTTGTTGTTGTTGTTGTTGTTGTTGTTGTTGTTGCTGATGTTGTTGTTGTTGTCGTCGTCGTCATCGTCATTGTTGTTGTTGTGATGGTTGTTGTTGTGGTGGTTGTTGTTGTTGTTGTAGTCGTTGTCGTCGTCATCGTTGTTTTTGTTGTTGTTGTTGTCATTGTTGTCGTTGTTGTTGTTGTGTAACATCCCAATTTTCTTAAATTAGGATGTTAATAGATCATTCATATGCATCTCATATTTTTCTATGCATTATTTGTTCTTTCTGAAAATTCTATTCATTATGCAACTGAGGGCAATTTATATTGGAGTGAAGATAACATGACTTCTCCCTTGTCAAATAAAAAGTGCATAATGTTTAGAATATTATTTGGAGTTATCTGATTTGGTTTTGGAAATTTTATAATCTTGCAAATTATTTTAGTGGCGTTTTTTCAATGCTCGTTGTGTGGTCTATTGCATAAAATCTATTTTTAAAATTGCATTAGGTGGAACTAGGGTTCCATTATTATTTATTAGTGGATTATATATGTATATATATATATATTTGTATTTTAGTATATATATATATATTATTTTCTGGTATTTTATTTACCTAGGAAATATATTTTTATTTTAGTTTTGTGGCTGTTTTGCTTTTTGTTAAAAAAAAATCAAGAGCCAGTGGCCCAACCGGGGCTTAGCCTCGCTAGCCAGGCTGCAGCCACCGAGCAAGCGAGCGCTCGTGCCCACCGAAGCCCCTTGCTCCAGGAACCGAGCCGTATCCCCATGGCCCCACCTGCCTTGCCTCGTTTTCTCCCAGGTTCCCGAGACCGAGCCGCGGACGACCACCTGTTCGCCAGGACTTTTCCCCATCGCTAGCATATATCTCCAGGAACCGAATCCCTCTGTTGCCGATCCATTTTCCCCTGCCCCGATTTTGATTTGTTCCGCCGCCGCCTCGCACGCACAGCGCAGCCGCCTCGCACGCCTAGTAGCCGCCCTTGAGTTCATCACAGGACGCCACCGCATCTTCGCCGGAGACAGTGCCGCATCGCGTCTGTCGCTAGGAGACTCACCGGAGGAGCACCACCATTCCGTTTTTCCCTGCTGTTCGTGGTGAGCACGCACGCATGATCCGATTCAACAAACCCTCATGAACACGTATATTTTG
Source organism: Hordeum vulgare subsp. vulgare (assembly GCF_904849725.1). Lineage (NCBI taxonomy): Eukaryota > Viridiplantae > Streptophyta > Magnoliopsida > Poales > Poaceae > Hordeum > Hordeum vulgare. Next base: position 269,842,204 of record NC_058521.1, on the reverse strand, counting down.
CTACAGGACGAATAAAACCTATTTTTAATCTGTTTTCAGCTCAGTCAGATTCTCGGTAAAAATTTCAAACGTGTTTATCTTTTTACTCATAACTCCGAATCGGGAAATTCTTTTTCCTGTGATCTCGCATTGATGAGCAGAGCATGATAGCACTAATAGTTTTCAGGTTTGCGAAATTTGAAAATTTAGTTTGACCAGATTAGATTTAAAACTATCGGAGGCCATATTTTGCAAACCGTTAGTCCAATTTAGTTGCTTCTTTTTGTGTTATGATCGTATGAGCATGTAGAAGATTTTATACCTGTTGTCATGCTATTGTTATTTTGGTTTGTTTTCTTGCCGTTGGTTTTATTTGGTGTTATGTGATTGTGGTGAATGATTGTTGTGATTGTTTGCAACGTGTAGAGTGCCCGGAGTGCGATGCAAACTACTGTCAGGAATGTGACTTTTTGAACCAGAATCAAGGCAAGTTACATGTTGATCATCCTTCACCTGTTATTTTCTATGCATGTAGTATTATACCACCCTATGAAATTTACGCATGTATAGGAATATTATGATTATGCTATGCTATTGAGCTATATCCCCTCGTCATTGAAGATCGTGGTATTTGTAGTTTTGCTATGCTATATAGACGGGGATTGGTTCCTGTGTTCATTGAGCTTATGTGAGAACGACTACAAAATAAATTGAGTAGTAATTAAGGATATAATATACCTCTGGGCACATATGGTATTGCTGGGTGGTTTCAAGAACATCATGGTTTCAACCCTCTGAATGTAAGTGGAATGCCGCCCAGGTTCAAAAAGATCAAACATACTTAGTGACTACTAGCTTCCTCGTGCAACCACTGGCTATTGTGGGCTCTGGCTTAGTTGAGCAGTCGTGGAAACCTTACCCGAACGTGCCAGCTGATGTAGCTATGATAGGTGGGATGGGCCTCCTTGGGACTAGGTGACTGCTTCTGAAAGACTTCGTCTCAACTTTCGGGTTGGGTCGAGTGGGTATAGCGTACTAACCTCTGCAGAGAGTAAAAATTAGTCATGATTAGCCATGTCCCCGGTTATGGACAATTTTTAGCAGCTAGGCCATTACAGTTGTTGGATGATCTTGACAGATGACACACTTAATAAAACTTCGAAGGAAACTTAATGATGGTAATAGGTTGGAGTTGGAGATGCCAATTCAACCATATGTGAGTTATTGTAGCAACTAAATTAAAACTTGACTATTAGGTAGCTATGAGGATAAAATCAGCTTTCAGCAAAATAACCACCAGCCTTTCTTTTGTTATACTATGCATGTACATGTAGGTCTTCTATATTATTTTTCCTGTGTAACTTGCCAATACATTCAAAGTATTGACCTATATGGCTGCAACGTATCATGTTGCAGGATATTCAGACGAGGAGTAAGGTACCGTTAGGGTCGTGAGTCTTCACTCAACATCGCTAGTGGGCTATGATGGGACTCATCGTTACTATTCTGCTACTTTTCCAATGTTTGATAGAATAAAGCTAGCTAAGTGCTACACAGATTGTTATATTTTATAAATTCTGGATCATACCTTATTATAAATGATGCACTGGCTATTCTGGTATTCATCTATACTGTGTGTGCTAGCGAGTCGATCCAGGGACTAGCACAGTAAAGCACAGAGACTGAAATCCTTCGAGGTTTGGTCGCTACAGATGGTATCAGAGCAATGCGTTGACTGTAGGTCATGGCCCTAGAAAATGGATTAGAAAGCCATAGGAGTGAAAATTTATTCTATAAACTTTGTCTACATCTTACTCTTTCATTAGTAAACCACTCTAGTATCTTGACCAGCTTAAGTAGGAACTAGTGCTAAGGCCACCACTTATCTTTGTTTTTATTGCGATATTAACGTGTTAGCATATCTGTTTATGCCCGCTTTGTGGCATGACGATACTAGGTTGCTTGCTTGTTTGTTAAACTAGGATCTTGTCGGAATTATTCGACTATATAGATATATAGATATGTTTGATTATTGTTATGCTTGTTTGTGTTATTGCTATGGTGTTTTGTTGCCTCATATATATTACATTGATCATGCTATTCATACGGGTAGAATGTCTATATTCTTTTAGACCTATTCTATCTATTTCTCATCTATTCTTGCCAACCAAATCCCTTAGTATGCCTATTAGAGTGAGTTCCCTACAGATTTGATCATACTGAAGTCACAAGGTCTGGATATTATTTTGGGTATGGACTGGTAACAATTATATGAAGGTGTTATCGATTGTTCTAGTCGATCTATTTCTCTCAGTGCACCAGGAGGGAAGAGAATCAAATATGTATGTAAGTATCAGCATAAGAGGATGCAGGTGAACTCTCTTAAGGGGGGTAGCCTAGAAGAGGTGCCAGTTGTGAAGGATTATCCATATGTGTTTCTGGAGGAGTTGCCACGTATGCCACCATATAGAGATATTGAGTTTCTCATTGATTTAATGCCTGGTACTGGGCCTATTGCAAAGAGACCATACAGAATGCCTCCCGAAGAGTTGGAGGAATTGAAGAAGCAGTTAAGGGAATTACAGGCACAAGGATTTATTCGCCCAAGTTCATCACCTTGGGGAGCCCCTGTTTTATTTGTGGACAAGAAGGATGGAACCTTGAGGATGTGTGTTCATTATCGTCCTCTAAATGAGGTAACCATTAAGAATAAGTATCCTTTGCCTATGATAAATGATTTGTTTGACCAGTTGGAGGGAGCTAATGTGTTTTCTAAGATTGATCTTTGTTCTGGTTATCATCAATTAAAGATTCATGAGCAAGATATTCCGAAAACCGTTTTCACTACGAGGTATGGGATGTATGAATATACTGTTATGTCATTTGGATTGACTAATGCCCGTGCATACTTCATGAATATGATGAACAAGGTGTTTATGGAGTTCTTGGATAAATTTGTGGTTGTTTTCATTGATGGTATATTGGTGTTTTCCAAGAATAAGAAAGGGCATGAAGTGCATCTGCGTTTGGTATTGGAGAAACTGAGGGAGCACCAGCTGTATGCCAAGTTCAGTAAATGTGAGTTTTTGCCGGATGAGGTAGCATTCCTTGGCCATGTTATATCAGGTAATGGAGTTGTAGTTGATCCATCCAAGGTTGTCGCTGTTATAGAGTGGGAGACACCCACGTCAGTTGGTGAGATTCGCAGCTTTTTGGGCCTGGAAGGTTATTACAGAAGGTTCATTGAGAACTTCTCAAAGATTGCAAAGCCTATGACTGAATTGTTGAAGAAGGGGAATAAGTTTGTTTGGACCGATGATTGTGAAGCTAGCTTTCAGGAGTTGAAGCAGCGTTTAGTTACAGCACCAGTCTTAACTCTGCCAGACATACACAAAGACTTCCAGGTATATTGTGATGCTTCTCGTCAGGGACTTGAGAGTGTTTTGATGCAGGAAGGTAAAGTTGTTTCTTATGCTTCACGTGAGCTTAAGAATCATGAGCATAATTATCCTACACATGATTTGGAGTTAGCCTCAGTTGTGCATGCATTGAAAACTTGGAGGCATTATCTCGTTGGTAATCATTGTGATATATTTAATGCTCATAAGAGTTTGAAGTACATTTTTACTCAAAGGGAGTTGAACCTCAGACAGAGGAGATGGTTGGAGCTTATTAAGGATGATGATTTGAATGTATAGTATCATCCTGGTAAGGCTAATGTTGTTGCTGATGCTTTGAGTAGTAGGAGCCATGCTAATGCAATTAATATTGATGATATGCCACCGGAGTTATGTGAGCAGTTCAGAAATCTGAGATTGGAGATGATTCCTAGAGGCTATTTGGCTACACTTGAGGTAAGACCTACTTTGCTTGACAGAATTAGAGAAGCTCAAAAGGATGATAAGTATATTGCTGAGATAAAGGAGAATATGCTGAAATTGAAGGAAAAAGATTTCCATGAGGATGAACATGGAACCATATGGTTTGAGAAGCATATTTGTGTACCTCAGGATGCAGATATAAGGAAGTTGATTCTTCACGAGGCGCATGATTCACCTTATTCTATCCACCTAGGTAATACTAAGCTGTATTTGGATTTGAGGGAGAGATTTTGGTGGCCTAGCCTGAAGAGGGAAATTGCGAGTATATTGCAGTATATGATGTGTGCCAGAGAGTTAAAGCAGAGCATCAGAAACCGGCAGGTTTGTTACAACCATTGCCTATACCTGATTGGAAGTGGGATGAGATTGGTATGGATTTCATCACAGGGTTACCCAGGACTCGATCAGGTTATGATTCTATTTGGGTAGTTGTTGATCGTTTGACTAAAGTTGCTCACTTCATCCCAGTAAATACTTCCTATACCAGTGCTAAGCTAGCAAAGATTTATATGTCCAGAATTGTTTGTCTGCATGGATTTACAAGGAAGGTAGTGTCTGATAGAGGTACTGAGTTCACTTCTAAATTTTGGCGCCTGTTGCATGAATCATTGGGTACTAGACTGGAGTTCAGTACAACATTCCATCCACAAACAGATGGGCACACAAAGAGGGTGAATCAGATATTGGAGGATATGTTGAGAGCTTGTGCTTTGGACTACGGGTCTAGTTGGGATGATAATTTACCATATGCAGAGTTCTCATATAATAACAGTTATCACGCTACTTTGCAGATGGCACCGTTTGAGTTTCTGTATGGTAGGAAGTGCAGGACACCATTGATGTGGGATGAGGTTGGAGAGCGTCAGTTCTTTGGACCAGACTTGATTAGAGATGCTGAGGAGAAAGTCAGGTTGGTTCGCGACAGACTAAAGATAGCACAGTCCAGACAGAAGAGTTATGCAGATGCAAAGTGTAAGGAGGTGACATATGAGGTAGGAGACCGTGCTTACCTTAGAGTTCCACCACTTCGTGGAATTAAGAGGTTTGAAATCAAAGGTAAGTTAGCACCACGCTTTGTGGGGCCTTACATGATCTTGGAGCGTAGAGGAGAGGTAGCTTATCAGCTGGAGTTGCCAGAAGCTTTGTCAGGAGTTCATAATGTGTTCCATGTATCCCATCTGAAGAAGTGTCATGTAGAGATGGCAGGCATTCCTTTGAGAGATAAAGTGCCACTGGAGGCAGTTCAGTTGGAGACTGACTTGATGTATGAGGAGAAGCTTGTTAAGATTCTGGAGACAGCTGAGAGAGTTACTCGTACCAAGACAATCAGGTTATGCAAAGTTCAGTGAGATCATCATACCGAAGAAGAGGCTACTTGAGAACGAGAGGAGGATCTCAAGCAGGATCACCCACACATATTTGCTAGCCAACCCGAATCTCGAAGGCGAGATTCATCTTAAGGGGGGTAGGTTTGTAACATCCCAATTTTCTTAAATTAGGATATTAATAGATCATTCATATGCATCTCATATTTTTTATGCATTATTTGTTCTTTCTAGAAATTCTATTCATTATGCAACTGAGGGCAATATATATTGGAGTGGAGATAACATGACTTCTCTCTTGTCAAATAAAAAGTGCATAATGTTTAGAATATTTTTTGGAGTTATCTGATTTGGTTTTGGAAATTTTATAATCTTCCAAATTACTTTAGTGGGTTTTTTCAATGCTCGTTGTGTGGTCTATTGCATAAAATCTATTTTTAAAATTGCATTAGGTGGAACTGGTGTTCCTTTATTATTTATTAGTGGATATTATATATATATTGGTATTTTAGTATATATATATATATATTATTTTCTGGTATTTTATTTAGCTTGGAAATATAGTTTTATTTTAGTTTTGTGGCTGTTTTGCTTTTTGTTAAAAAAACAAGAGCCAGTGGCCCAACCGGGGCTTAGCCTCGCTAGCCAGGCTGCAGCCACCGAGCGAGCCAGTGATCGTGCCCACCGAAGCCCCTTGCTCCAGGAACCGAGTCGTATCCCCATGGCCCCACCTGCCTTGCCTCGTTTTCTCCCAGGTTCCCGAGACCGAGCCGCGGACAAGCACCTGTTCGCTAGGACTTTCCCCATCGCTAGCATATATCTCCAGGAACCGAATCCTCTGCTGCCGATCCATTTTTCCCCTGCCCCGATTTCGATTTGTTCCGCCGCCGCCTCGCACGTCCAGGAGGCGCCCTCGAGTTCATCACATGACGCCACCGCATCTTCGCCGGAGACCGTGCCACATCGCGTATGTCGCTAGCAGTCTCACCGGAAGAGCACCGCCGTTCCGTTTTTCCCTGATGTTCGTGGTGAGCACGCACGCACGATCCGATTCAACAAACCCTGATGAACACGTATATTTTGCTACAGGACGAATAAAACCTATTTTTAATCTGTTTTCAGCTCACTCAGATTCTCAGTAAAAAATTCAAACGTGTTTATCTTTTTACTCGTAACTCCGAATCAGGAAATTCTTTTTCCCGTGATCTCGTATTGATGAGCAGAGCATGATAGCACTAAGAGTTTTCAGGTTTGTGAAATTTGAAAAGTTAGTTTGACCAGATTTGATTTAAACCTATCGGAGGCCATATTTTGCAAACCGTTAGTCCAATTTTGTTGCTTCTTTTTGTGTTATAATCGTATCAGCATGTAGATGATTTTATATCTGCTGCCATGCTATTGTTGTTTTGGTTTTAAACAAAGTTGTTTTCTTGCCGTTGGTTTTATTTGGTGTTATGTGATTGTGGTGAATGATTGTTGTGATTGTTTGCAATGTGTAGAGTGACCGGAGTGCGATGCAAACTATAGTCAGGAGTGTGACTTTCTTAACCAGAATCAAGTCAAGTTACCTGTTGATCATCCTTCACGTATTATTTTCTATGGATGTAGTATTATATCACCCTATGAAATTTATGCATGTATAGGAATACTATTATTATGCTATGCTATTGAGCTATATCCCCTCGTCATTGAAGATCGTGGTATTTGTAGTTTTGCTATGCTATGTAGACGGGGATTGGTTCCTGCGTTCATTGAGATTATGTGAGAACTACTACAAAATAAATTGAGTAGTAACTAAGGATATAATATACCTCTAGACGGATATGGTATTGCTGGGTGGTTTCAAGAACATCATGGTTTCAACCCTCTGAATGTAAGTGGAATGCCGCCCAGGTTCAAAAATATCAAACATACTTACTGACTAGAAGATTCCTTGTGCGACCACTGGCTATTATGGTCTCTGGCTAAGTTGATCAGTCGTGGAAACCTTACCTCGATGTGCCAACTGGTGTAGCTATGATAGGTGGGATGGGCCTCCTGTGGGACTAGGTGACTGCTTCTGAAAGACTTCGTCTCAATTTTCGGGTTGGGTCCTGTGGGTACAGCGTACTAACCTCTGCGGAGTGTAAAAACTAATCATGATTAGTCGTGTCCCCGGTTATGGACAATTTTGAGCAGCTAGGCCATTACAGTTGTTGGATGATCTTGACAGATGATACACTTAATAAAACTTGGAGGGAAACTTAATAGTCGTAATAGGTTGGAGTTGGAGATGCCAATTCAAACATATGTGAGTTATTTTAGCAACTAAATTAAAACTTGACTATTAGGTAGGTATGAGGATAAAATCATCTTTCTGCAAAATAACCATCAACCTTTCTTTTGTTATACTATGCATGTACATCTAGGTCTGCTATATGATTTTTCCTGTGTAACTTGCCAATATATTAAAAGTATTGACCTATATGGCTGCAACGTATCATGTTGTAGGATATTCAGACGAGGAGTAAGGTACCGTTAGGGTCGCGAGTCTTCACTCAACATCGCCAGTGGGCTATGATGGGACTCATTGTTACTATTCTCCTACTTTTCCGCTGTTTGATAGAATAAAGCTAGCTAAGTGCTATGCAGGTTGTTATATTTTATAAATTATTGATCATACGTTATTATAAATGATGCACTAGCTATTCTGGTATTCCTCTATACTGTGTGTGCTAGCGAGTCGAATCCAGGGACTAGCACAGTAAAGCACAGAGACTCAAATCCTTCGAGGTTTGGTCGCTACATGTCATCGTCGTCGTCGTCGCCGCCACCATCGCCATCGTCATTGTTGGTTGTTGTTCTCGTTGTTGTCGTTGATCTCGTTGTTGTCGTGGTGTTGTTCTTGTCGTCGTTGTTGTTGTCGTCGTCGTTGTCATTGTCGTTGTTGTTGTTGTTGTTGTTGTTGTCATTGTTCTTATTTTTGTTGACCTTGTCCTTGTTGTTGTGGTTGTGGTTGTGGTTGTTGTTGTTGTTGTTGCTGCTCCTGCTGTTGATGTTGTTGTTGTTGTTGTTGTTGTTGTTGTTGTTGTTATCGTTGTTGTTGTCCTTGTCATCGTCGTCGTCGTCGTCGCCGTCGTCGTCGTCGTCGTCGCCGTCGTCGCCGTCGTCGTCGTCCTCGCCGTCGTCGCCGTCGTCGTCGTAGTCGTAGTCGTAGTCATAGTCGTCGTTGTTGTCCTTGTCATCGTCGTTGTCCTTGTCGTCGTCGTATTTGTTGTTGTTGTCGTCGTTGTTGTTGTTGTCGTTGTTGTTGTCGTCATTGTTGTTGTTGTCGTCGTCGTCGTTGTCGTTGTCGTTGTTGTTGTTGTTGTTGTTGTTGTTGTTGTTGTTGTTGTTGTTGTTGTTGTTGTTGTGGTCGTTGTCGTCGTCGTCGTCGTTGTTGTCATTGTCGTTGTTGTTGTCGTTCTCGTTGTCGTTTTCGTTGTTGTTGTCCTTGTCGTCGTCGGTGTTGTTGTCCTTGTCGTCGTCGTCTTTGTTGTCGTTGTCGTCGTCGTTCTTGTTGTTTTTGTCATCGTCGTTCTTGTTGTTGTTGTTGTCGTTGTCGTCGTCGTTGTTGTTGTTGTTGTCGTCGTCGTCGTTGTTGTTGTTGTTGTTGTTGTTGTCGTCGTCGTTGTTGTTGTTGTTGTTGTGGTTGTTGTAACTTCCATCTTCATGTGCATTGATTAGAAAGAGAAGTTTGATTCCTCTCAATTAGTTTTGAGACGTAGATTTGATAATATTAAGAGATATGTTAGTAGGGTGTTGTGAATCTAGAAATACTTGTGTTGAAGTTAGTGATACCCGTAACATGCATGTATGGTGAACCGCTATGTTAGGAACACTACAGGAAATAATGTCAATTATGACTCCCTATAATGGTCATTGATTCGTCATTGTAGTTGTTTATTGACCTTTTTTTGACCAAATTTACAAGGTCAACAGTTGGCCGTCAAGAATGAACAAACTTGACCTTTCTAAAATTTTGGTCATAGAGCTCTGTTGACAAAAATTTTGGTTTGGTCATTACCCTTTTGTGTGAGCCACGTAGGATCTAACGTGGCTGTGCTGACATGACATTGCTAGTGACCAAAGGGAATCATCATAAATTTCACAGCCCAATTCAATAATCTTGTCTACATGGGCCTCCACCAATACTATTTATTATTAAAAATGTCTAAATTGTTTAGGCTGATGCATTATTTTTCCAAAAGCATGTATATATCAGGACATGCCCATTAAAAAACAAGTACAATAGAATAAAATGTTGCAAACTAGTTGCATATATTTCATTTGAGTAGCACATCACATAAATTACAATACATCATCCATCGACTCCTCTACACATAAATATTTTAGCCCCAACAAGCGCACACCAAATTAGTTCTACAAGTGCAGGTGCACGACAAAAGGGCCCAACAAGTGCTAATCACACATCAACATAGTTCGACAAAGATTGGATGAGAAGCACAAGTTTTTATTAATCACACATAACATCAATGATAAACGAAGCTTCGTGTTCCCTCCTCCTGACCTGTCCTCTACTTCTGGGTGCTAGATCATCCTGGTAATTCAAATAATCAAACATAAGAAAGCATACAAAATAATAAAATATTATAATGTACAAGTAATAAATAAATTAGAACTATTTCATCCTCTAACAGTGGTAGTGTATTGAGCTCTGACTACGCGTATATTTGCATGTACTAGAGGCTGGGGCACCACCTGATGGCGCCACCTAGGTGGGCCTATGAGCATTTATCTTATTTTTGCATATTCAGTTGTTACATCTAATAGCACAAATAACACATGATTGATCTAGTAATTTTGCTCCTATCAGTTCTACTTTTGAAGACACATACACATGACTCGTAGCTAACACTAGAGAATTTATCCTTGGGACTGAAACGCAGCACATGATATGATCATTTCCAAGAGAAGGATAGCACGTTTTCTATTTATACGCAACCCTTCACGATAGGCAAGAATTTTGTTCTATTTGATAGCCATTAAAAACATAAAATCCCAGCATAATGAACCTGTCAAATCTGAACATGGACACCATTACTAAGCCCTATAGCATGCAATACAAAAAAGCAATTGCTTTAGCTTGCATGCGGCTAAAACTAGTCTATACATGCAATCAATTAATATACACGCCAGCTACTTTGAGCAACTTGAACAACTAAAACCAAAAATAGCTATGAAGTAATAGTAGTAATCAAGTGTTGATCAATTGGTGAATCTTACAATGAAATTACATGTGCGTGTAGGGGATAGTCGCATCTGGGCTGGGTACCTGATAATGACGTGGTGTGTGGAGAAGAAGGGCCCCGTCTTCACCGCGGCCTTCATCCCCATCGTCCAAATCATGGTTGCCATCATCGATTTCTCCTTCCTCCATGAGCAAATCTACCTTGGAAGGTAATACATACACGCGTATATACTTCTTCTCAGTTTCATGTATCCCTGTCTTTTTTGCGATGATCATTGTCATTGCCCAAGTTTCATATATACATTGTTGCCAACTGATTTGTTATTGTTGGCTGGTGATAGACTAGGTTATTTATGTTTGTTAATCATTGTTGCATTGGCGTGCATGAACAGCGTGCTAGGATCTGTATTGATGATACTAGGCTCTATCTTGTGCTGTGGGGAAAGAAAAGGGATGAAGTATATGTATCTTGTCCCACTACCACTGACAAGCATGTCGACGAACAAGCTGACGACAAGCCGTGAAACTATAAAGAGATTACATTAATGCAACACATAATCTGTAGTTTCTCTTCCCATTTTACTTACTGCTGGATGAAGCTAGCTACATATGTTATATATAAGGTTGTTCCTTTTTTTAGAAAAGGAGGTTAAACCCCCGGCCTCTGCATCAATCGATGCATGCAGCCATCTTATTAATTATTCCACAAAGGTCTAACAGGAGTATACATCAAACCACCCAAAGCCATCACTCACACCTACAAACTCGATAATGTGGAGTGCTCTCACTCCGCATATCAAAGACCGGTGTTGTTTTCAATCCATCCACATAACGTATCGGGAACAACAGACGGTGCATCACACCTAAAACGCACACCTCACGCACACGTTTTACCAGCCGCCATCATCCTCAAACCACTGACCTACCTTCAGGAAAGAGATCCGCATCATCCTTGCCAGTCCAATCATTCGTCGACGCCACCACGATGCCCAACGGCGCCGCCCTGCGCTCATCCGTCCAGATGCGAAGACTCCGGAAGATCTGTTGGGCGTAGCACCTGCCAACCAGGTCTGACTCTGCGCAGCACCTGTCGGCCAGGCATGACTTTATAGCTCCACCGAAACTCCGTGCAAGACGAAGCAGCTCCACCTCCTGCCTCAGTCTGCCAGCGCAGCTCCACAAACGATGCTCCCAAGAGAGAAACGGCACCGCAGTATCGCCATCGTCCGATCTGGAAGACCAGATCCTAGGGTTTCCCTCGAAGCAGTGCCCCCCACCAGCAGCCGTTCAGGACCCACACAGTGCCCATCACCACTCAGCCCTCAAGGCGACGCCTTCAGGAAGGTCTCGACATCAAGGACGCCGCCGCTGCCCACCAGAGTTAGGGTTTTCACCCGAGAGCCAAGGAAGGGGAGCAGAGGAGCAGATGTATACCGACATCTCCAAAAAGAATAACGGCGCCCTTGAGCGTCGTCGTCGGCGCGGCCGGCCTGGCCCAACCAAGGGGTTTCCCCCAATCCGAATCTCCTCCACCGGCTTCATTCGCCGGTAGGGCCCCGGCAACCACGCCGGCACCGCTAAGAATCCGCAGGAGAGAGGCCCACAGATCAGGACCTGCGGGCGCAGGTGGCGGTGCGGGCAGCGACCAACGAAGAGGAACATCACACCTCCACAACGACGCTTCCAAGAAAGATAGCAACACCCGCGGGCGTCGCCGTTGCGGCTCCGATGAAGACCGGAGCAAGGGTTTCTCCCGGAGCTGCGCTCGATATCCACCGCCACCGACTGCTAACCATGGCCGCCAGGCACCAGCCAAGGCCACTGCACTGCGCGCCCTGGACACTGCTCGTGCCCAGCCGACCAGCGCAGCCACGCCTGGCTGCTGCTCCCTACCACCAGGGCCGAGATCCTCGCCAGATCCGGCCATGGAGCCCCGGATCCGCCCCACGATTGGCGAGATCACCGGATCCCGCAACCGCCGACGCGAGGCGCCGCCGCCATCGCCCGAGGGCCGACGCGAGGGGCCCCACCGCCGCCATCCCCGGGGCGCGCGCGGCTTCGCCGCCGTCCCCTCCGGCAGCGGTGAAGCAGGATGGGGGCGGAGATGGGGGTTACTACTGTTCTCTCTTGTCCAAGCTCTACTGAAATAGTGGGATTTAGTAAATGGGAAGAGAGCTCATTTAACATACAGCTGCCAATGCTCTTCGGTAGCTGCATATGGAAAATTATATGCGATGACTGGTCAAATGGCACTTCTTCCTTCTCAAGATCTTTGTAATTTTGAACATTTTCTTTCATAGTACCGATGCCTTGCAATTTTTTTCATGTTCCATCAAAACTTTTTTCGATGATCTTATTATGCGTATGATTTCGTTGGCAAAGAGAGCAAAGTGATAATGGCTTTATCTACTGTTATATTACTTCTCCAAGAGCAATAGGAAACTTATTTTTTTCCTTTTTGAACGAATAAGATACATATTCTACCGTACCTAACTACCAGCATATTGAGCTTGTGCTGGCGAGTTCAGGCTAAGTTATGCAATTTTGGTGCCGCTGACGTAGCTAACTAGCCATCACAGTCAAAGTACATTTTTCCTCTTATGTACGTGGACAGATTGTGTCATCAGAGTGTAGCATTGAACAGATAATAATATGTATTTTTCTTCTCATTTTCCTACTGGTAATAATATGTATTTTCTTCAAATTTGAACTAAAACTCTAACTAAAATTACGACAATTATTTTGGAACGGGGGGAGTATGTTTTAGTAAATGAGCAGCGAGCTCATTTAGCATGCTTTGTGATTTTGACAAAAAAATTATTGTTCCATAATTTTCACACCTTGCATTTCCGTTCATATTTTCTCAAACTTAGCAATAAACTTAAAATGTACGATTTGGTTGATAGGGACAATAAAGCTATTATGTTTGTATTCGTTGTTATATTGTGCTATCAAAAAAATATTAAAAACACATTCCGGAACAAGAATGACAAAATAAATTAAAACGCTTTTGCTTCGGTATACCCGCTAAACACATCAAGGATTAACATTGTCCCATACCCTTTCACAAAGAAGAGCATGATGATCTCATTGTGGAAAGACTCCGCACGCTTGCCTTGGGAAGAACATGCCCAACTATCTTAGCCAGTTCTCCAGTAAAGCGACCTATTCCCGCACCAAGTTCCAGCACTGATTTTCCTTCATATCAAGGAAGTAAAGAGATTATCTGAAAAGTAAGAGTAGAATTATATGAGAATCTTGACTACAAGTCGAGGTAAACATGTTCTGAAGTCCTAATTTGCAAGAAATCATGTCTACTTTATGGGAACTACTCCTTAATTATTCTAGTACTCTGCATATAGCATGGTAAGTCTTGTTATATGATACCTGATGTAATATGCCATATTGATGTTGAATATAAAATACAGGAAGATGGATTATTATATTATTACTAAGGAAAATATGAATGGCGAACTTTTATAAAACCAAAAAACAAGTACAAACTTCATATTGAAGTTGAGGTTTTTGGAATCATCTCAAGTAGACACGATATTTTCCTTTAACCAAACTAGGATCCAAGGAACACTAAAAATTACGTGTCAGCATCATCAATAAGCACAACACAGTTGCTTCCTATGTAGATCCCTCACACAAAAATGTATAAAATAAATAATTTTTTTGGTTCTGGTTGTATGCATAACATTTTAGTTTAACTTAGCACACCATTGATTATCTATTCTTTTTAGTACGTGGTGTGACTTAACACTAAAAAGGACACAATATGCTAGTCATCATAAAACTAAAATTTTGAGAATGAACAAATGCACTATATAGACGATCAAACACTTCTATATCTCAAGCCGATTTTTCCCCTTCATTTTCAGGCTGGAGGACAACCAGTTTATCCAAGGGCGATTGTTATTCACTAGTCTATGAGGAAACCACATTCAGCTTGGAACTCAATTACTAAATTAATTGAAGATGGTTAAGAACCTGCACGTTTATTTCCCATTATTGGTTTCTTGCACTGTCGTACTAACAGTCAATGACATTTCCATCTAGCGAAGATTGAAGTTGCGGCATTGGACAAATACCACACTCAACATCCGTCAAGGGAATCCAAAAAAGGTGTAAAAATGTACCCTTTAATATACATCCGAAACTCAAGTACATGCAAGGCATTTGCTGAGCTGCACTCACCATCTGATGAAATCGGTGCGGCCGGTGCCATCGTCAAGTGTGAAGGACTTGTCCGTGTTCTGCTCCGCCTTGCCGTTGACCATGCATCCATACGAGACTGACCTGTAGATCCCCCAACCCAAATAAGAAAGTGTTTAATAACACAATCCAAACGAACAACTAGATGAGTAGAAGAGTGTTTGGTGCTGGGTAATTCCTCACTCACATTGGCTTACCGTTGGATCGAGCTGGATCTGTGCCCGCTGCCGGATGAAGCTGGATCCGTGCGCGTCACCGGTGACTTCGGAGACTTTGAAATCGGATAGTCGCTACTGCCGCCTCACCTCGAGGGATGGCACTGGGCCACCGTATCTCACGATGTGATCTAAATCGTGAGGGGCATGGCGTGGGAAGACGGGGAGGGGCCGGCGTGGGATAGATGGGGAGGCACCCAGCTCGGCATCAGCAGGAGGCCGCCAGCGACGAGGTCCACCCCACCACTGAAACTGTAGTGGGAGGAAGTGATGCGGGCCGAGGGGAGGAGGGGGCAGAGGGAGGTGATCACGTCTGTGCCCTGGGAGCCACCTATTGCCGCTGGATCTGGGCCGAGGGAGGATCGGCCGCCATAGTAGGTCGTGGGGGAGAGAGAGATGGGGATCACCAACAAAGATGTGGTCATGGGGGAGAGAGATGGGGATCGACAGAGAGATTGTCTTTCACTTTTTTCTTGTTCCTTTTCACTTGGGCAACCAACCTATCACATGCGAGGCCACGGATCACTCCCTATAACAGATCCTGGCAATCCACTTCTCCTACATCCAACGTTTCAAAATCCTCCCCTCATCCAACACACCTCTATCATTTGTTTCTCTTCTTTTTTTCAATCGGTAGCACTTAATGACCAATTTGTGTAATAGTATCATGACCTAATGGACACAAAAGGTCATAACATTATGGGCTTTGGACCCTTTTAGACTTGCCATGAGTAATTTTGGAATTTTGGTCATGGATCAATGACCAATTAAACCACCGTCATTTTTTGGGGTCATCATTAAGCATTTTTCTTGTAGTGGAAGTCGGAGCATAATTGACCTATATGGCTGCAACGTATCATGTTGCAGGATATTCAGACGAGGAGTAAGGTGCCGTTAGGGTCGCGAGTCTTCACTCAACATCGCCAGTGGGCTATCATGGAAATCATCGTTACTATTCTGCTACTTTTCCGCTTTTTGATAGAATAAAGCTAGCTAAGTGCTATGTAGATTGTTATATTTTATAAATTCTGGATCATACGTTATTATAAATGATGCAGTTGCTATTCTGGTATTCATCTATACTGTGTGTGCTAGCGAGTCAAATCCAGGGACTAGCACAGTAAACACAGAGACTCAAATCCTTTGAGGTTTGGTCGCTACACGTCGTCGTCTTCGTCTTCGTCTTCGTCTTCGTCGTCGTCGCCGTCGTTGCGGTTGCTGTCGGTGTCGGTGTTGTCGTCGTCGCCGTCGTCGTCGTCGTCATTGTTGGTTGTTGTTGTTGTCGTTGTTGTCAGTGTTGTCATTGTTTTCGTTGTTGTCGTGGTGTTGTTGTTGTTGTCATCGTGGTTGTCGTCGTCGTTGCTGTTGTCGTTGTCGTTGTTGTTGTTGATGTTGTTGTTGTTGTCGTTGTTCTTATTTTTGTTGTCCTTGTCCTTGTTGTTGTGGTTGTGGTTGTGGTTGTGGTTGTTGTTGTTGTTGTTGTTGTTGTTGTTGTTGTTGTTGTTGTTGCTGCTGCTGTTGCTGCTGTTGATGTTGTTGTTGTTGTTCTTGTTGTTGTTGTTGTTGTTGTTGTTGTTGTTGTTGTTGTTGTTGTTGTTGTTGTCGTTGTCGTTGTTGTCGTTATCGTTGTTGTTGTTGTTGTTGTTGTTGTTGCTGTTGTTGTTGTTGGTGGTGGTGTTGTTGTCGTTGTTGTTGTTCTTCTTCTTCTTGTTGTTGTTATCGGCATCGTCGTCGTCGTTGTTGTTGTTGTCGTCGTTGTTGTTGTTGGTGTCGTTGTTGTTGTTGGTATTGCTGTTGTTGTTGTTGTTGTTGTTGTTGTTGTTGTTGTTGTTGTTGTTATTGTTGTCCTTGTCGTCGTCGTCGTTGTGGTCGTTGTCGTCGTCGTCGTTGTTGTTGTTGTTGTTGTTGTTGTTGTTGTT
>NC_058521.1:269685437-269820437 GCF_904849725.1 Hordeum vulgare subsp. vulgare | reverse complement strand
TCCAAGGTATCTATAATTTTTTATGGTTCCATGCTATTATCTAGTCAAACTTTGGATGTTTTGTATGCCTTTTATATCTTTTTTGGGACTAACTTATTAACTCAGTGCCAAGTGCCAGTTCCTGTTTTTTCCGTGTTTTTGACCCTTTTCAGAGGACAATATTAAACGGAGTCCAAACGGCATAAAACTTCCGAAAAGATTTTTTTCGGAACAGAAGATACGCAGGGGACGTGAGAACCAAGGCAGAGGCCACAAGGGGAGGCTACAAGCCCCCTAGGCGCGGCCACAGGGGCCGCGCCTAGCAGGCTTGTGGGCCCCCTGTGGCTCGTCTGCCCTACCTCTTCCGCCTATAAATTCCCGAAAAATCCAAAACTACGTGGGAGATCCACGAAAATACTTTTCTGCCGCCGCAACCTTCTGTCCCTGCAAGATCCCATCTGGGGCGTGTTCTGGTGCCCTGCCGGAGGGGGGATTCAGATACGGAGGGCTTCTTCATCAACACCACTGCCTCTCTGATGATGCATCAGTAGTTCACCATAGACCTTCGGGTCCATAGCTAGTACCTAGATGGGTTCTTCTCTCTCTTGGATCTTGAATACAAAGTTGTCCATGATCTTCATGGAGATCTATCCGATGTAATCTTCTTTTGCGGTGTGTTTGTCGAGATCCGATGAATTGTGGATTTATGATCAGATTATGTATGAATCTTATTTGAGGTTCTTCTGATCTCTTATATGCATGATTTCATATCCTTGTAATTCTCTTCGAGTTGTGGGTTTTGTTTGGCCAACTTGATCTATGATTCTTGCAATGGGAGGTGCTTGGTTTTGGGTTCATACCGTGCGGTGACCTCACCCAGTAACAGAAGGGGTAGCGAGGCACACATCGTGTTGTGGCCATCAAGGGTAAAAAGATGGGGTTTACATCATTGGTTTGAGTTTATCCCTCTACATCATGTCATCTGGCTTAAGGCATTACTCTGTTCGTCATGAACTCAATACACTAGATGCACGCTGGATAGCGGTCGATGTGTGGACTAATAGCAGTAGATGCAGAAAGTATCGGTCTACTTGTCCCGGACGTGATGCCTATATGTATGATCATTGCCTTAGATATCATCATGACTTTGCGCGGTTCTATCAATTGCTCGACAGTAATCTGTTCACCCACCGTAATATTTGCTATTCTGAAAGAAGCCTCTAGTGAACACTATGTCCCTCGGGTCTACTTCACATCATATTTTCATCCTTACACTTTTACTTCGTTGCACTTTCCGCCTTCAGATCTCACTTTGCAATCAATCTTGAATTAATTGACAACCCTTTATAGCGTTGGGTGCAAGCTCGTTTGTGTTTGCGCAGGTACTCTGGACACTTGGCTTGATTCTCCTACTGGATTGATACCTTGGTTCTCAAAACTGAGGGAAATACTTACTGCTACTGTGCTGCATCACTCTTTCCTCTTCAAGGGAAAAACCAACGCAAGCTCAAGAGGTAGCAAGCCCGTGACGGTAGGGCGTGGCAGAGTCGAGACAAGACCCCCCCCCCCCCCCGAGATATCCAAGGCCCCGGCAAGCCTGTCTTTCCAGGAAGACACCCAAGGCCACGTCCGTTTATTGGATGTGATGAACGCACCAAGCCAAGCCCCCGGCGAGCCTCCCTCGCTGGGAAGACAGCCGTAGCCCCCGGCAAGCTCCCTTGCCGGGACGAAGCACCAAGGCCCCGGCAAGCACCCTTGCCGGGATGACATGGCAAGACACTAGAGGGCGACCAACATTGCCACTGTGCCACCCCCCCACCCGAGTTACAACGCATTCTGCAGGCGCCAGCGGGGCATCCAGGTGTCGAAACACCTGGACACATGTCTTCACCAGCACTTAGCTGACATGGACAAGGCGTGCATTTAATGCACCTAACAGCGGTAGATAGATAAGCACCGCTGTAGGTTCACTGTAACATCTCGTGAACCTACCATCAAGAACTGTAGGTGACCCCTTCGCCTATAAAAGGAGGCCCTTAGCTCATTCACAAGGGGTTCGATTCTCTGAAGATTGTCCAAGAAGATGGTTATCATCACTGTAACGAACGACAAAAGAATGCTTAATACGATCAGACGAGCCTGACGTAGGGTTTTACACGTAAGCGGCCCGAACCTAGGTAAAAAGGCTCGTCGGGCGTTGATTGTTAGGTCTGCTCTTGACGTTGCCTTTCCCCGCTCTACGATCACAAGGGTATCACATTGATCCCCATAGATGTCGACCTAGCATCGCAACATCTTTGGCGCGCCAGGTAGGGGGGAAAAGATTACGTTAACCTGACCTATCCTTCAGCGCACCACCTCTTCTTTGTCGCCATGGCCCCCAAGAGGAGGGGCACATCGGCGACGAATGCTCCCGTACACAATCCTCCGGCCTCGGCGGGGGCAGGAGAAGGTGCGGGCGCAGGACAAGAAGCCGGAGGCCCCAAGCTTCCGCAGCATTCTGGAGAGCAAACCCAGGAGAGTGGTGTCGGCCGCGGCCGCGGCGATCATCCCCTCCCTGGTACGTCGAATGACACAACCGCGCGACCAACCGATAGCGCGGCCATGTCCAAGCTGAAACCGGCGCCCTTCAGGGCGCCCACACGAGCTCACCCGTCGCGGTGTAAGTGCATCTAGTGCGCCTTAGTGATTTTGGTGGTTTGAAGACTTATTGGTTAAGTATATAATGTGTTCACGAGTGTACACAGGATCTGTAAGTCGTTGAGGAGTTTTAAATATTCGATGAATATCGAACCCTAAAAATGTATATCTTCAGCTGAAGAAATTGGTCTAAAGCTGAAGAATTGAATCGTCAAGAAATTGCGATGAAATTGATATTCCTCATGAAGATATTAAAAATGAGGAATTCGGTGTGTCCTGAAGAAAATGAATCTGAAGACTTCGAAGCATGAATATTTATTCTGCCTGTTTTATTTTCTTCACTTTTGAGTCATAGGAACACTGTTAAAGGGGGTCAAAGTAACAGGTCAGAATGAAATTCCTCATGATGCTCAACCCAAGCCTAATCCTACCAAAAGCCTCAAGTGAGGAATATGAGAGACATGAGGACTCTCATAGTTGAGGGTCCCGACCGTTACCGCAAGTCACGCCACATCACTAATCTTATACACACCAACGGTCATATTATTTAAGGGTATTAATGTCAAATCATGTCGGGATGCTCCCAGGCTATAAATAGCCGCCCCGCACAACCATTAGCTGGTTGGCTGCTCCGTTGGAAACTGACACTTGTCATAAGAGCAACCCAAATTCCTCAGAGTCTTCAAGAGTAATTAATCAGTGAGGAAATACGCCAAACACCAAACCACAAACCAAAACCAAGTGATTGAGCATCACTGAAGAAGTTGTTCCTGTGTGGAACTGAAGCCTTTTACCTTTGAGGACTGGCATCCTCTAGACGGTTAGGCGTCATGGTCTAGACCAATCCAACAGTCAATTGTGGATCGCCAGGTGACCAAGTTTGTGAGGGTTCGGAAGTCTGCCCTGAAGACTTACCATGAGTGTTGGGCGAGGAATGTGTGTTCTTAGCTCAAGGAGAATACGGTAGGGACTGTGTGTCCCGGGACTGTGTGTCTTTTGGTTTCAATACCAAGCCCCTCCAAACCAGATGTAGAACTGTCACAGCGGTTGGAACTGGGTCATCAACCACTGTCTTCACTGTGAAACAGGTTCTATTCCTTCAACTCTTTCAATTCCTCATATTGTATGTTGATGATTTTCACTGTCACTGTTTGAAGAATTTGCTAAAGACTTTCCCTGAAATTCCTCGTCTTGTACAGACATCAGATGATTTCAGGAATATGATATGTTAGCCATGGATTGGCTATGAGACGAGTGGTCGGATTGCCAGATGATTCGGATTGGATTTGGATCAGATTCAGATTGGATCATGAGAACATTCAGAGTATAAATTATTTACTTAATATACTTTACCCTATCATATCTACTTTGGTAGTTATTTTGCTAGTTAATCCTTCTATAACATGATAATTGATATTGCTAGATAGGATTGCTAGGTCATGATGATTAATGTTGCTCTAATATTAAATGCATGCTTGAATGCCATGGATTGCTTTTCTTGGTGTATATGTTAGTTTGGTTTGCTTGCGAGTACATTCAAAAGTACTCAGCGTCCTTTAACATGGCCAGGTTCACATAAGGATCCGTTGTCCACCGTCAAGGAGCCATAGCGTTCACAGGCTATCCGTCCTCCGTCGTCAAGGAGTCGTAGCGTTCACCGGCTATTTGTCGTCCATCGTCAAGGAGCCGTAGCGTTCATAGGCTATCCGTCGTCCATCGTCAGGGAGCCATAGCGTTCACACTCTATCCATCGTGCATTGTCAAGGAGCCGTAGCGTTCGCGGGCTAGGAGAGTAACCCAGTCAGATTCGTGTGGATTGGAGCCACACGAGGACCATGCTGCCTTAGATAGAGCTTTTCCACTACCATCACCCTTGTGATATATCTTGTAAGACTTATATATCGATTAATGGAAATGTGCATGCCAGTGTGATTTCCTGGGCTGGTATACGTGGCGACCGTCTGGCTATAGTGGTAATCATGGGGGGCACCACAGTTGCTTGCCCCACCCGAAGTGTAAACTCAAAGCAACGGATAACTACATTAACGAACTTTGCATAAGATAAACAATCCTTGCAACCGTGGTCACAAGCATCGTTGTTTTCTCCGTGATGGCAAAAACACATCCCCTAGTCTCATGTTTCTGTAACTCAAGCCAGGCATCACGGGGCATGAACCCACGATCATGCATAACACTCCCTCTTGGAGTTACAATCTACTACTGGGCCAAAGCAATAAAAAGCAATGGAGAACATGCACGAATTACTCAAGAACATAATATAAAAGAATAACCAAATATATAACTCCTCACAATCTGAACATAATCTCATAATCCATCGGATCCTAGCAAACCAAGCGTAGCAACAACATGTAAATTACATAGATGCCTTAATCATCAAGGGCAGCTCACAGGGGCTAAGCATTGAAGAACAAGATTGGAGAGAATACATCACATAGATACTGGTCATGGACTCATGTTCCAAGGAGGACTACTCACGACACGTCCGGAAAGTGTCCATGGTGGTGGAGAAGCTCCCGGAGGTCAATGCTCCCTCCGGAAGGGTGCCGTGGAAGAGGTCTTCTGACGCTCCCCGTCTCAGAAGCGCTGCGGCGGCGGAAACATGGTGAAATTCGCGATTCTCGATCTGTTGGAAGGGTTATCTATCAAAGAGGTAAATTGAGGCCGAAGGAGGGCACCAGAGGAGGTGGGCCCCACCCAGGTGTCGGTGCACTAAAGACCGGGGGTCCCTAGTGCCCCAGACTTGTTCACGGGCGCCAAGAGCCCCTGCCAGTAGGGCATGGCAGGACCTAGTCAAGATGCAACCCCCAAGGTTATCAAGGCCTCGCCAAGCGTGCCTTTCCAGGAGGATGACGAGGCCGCGCCCATTTGGTGGGCGTGATGAACTCACCAAGTACAAGACCCCGGGAAGCTCCCTTGCCGGGACGAAGACTCAAGTCCCCGACAAGCTCCTTGTCGGGATGACAGGCCTGGCCACTGGTGGGCAACCGCCCTTGCCACAGTGCCACCGCCTCCCAAGTGCCAGCACAATCCGCATGCGGTAGCGCGGAGTCCAGGTGTTGAAACACCTGGATACGTGTCTTCACCAACGCATCACTGACAAGGAAAAGACGTGCATTAAATGCACTTGACATCGGTAGATCGATAAGCACCACCCTAGGTTCATTGTAGACTCCTCGTGAACATACCACCGAGCACTGTAGGTGACCCCTTTGCCTATAAAAGGAGGCCCTTAGCTCATTTCGAAGAGGTTAGACTTTTTGGACATTGACCCATAAGACGATCATCAACGGTCACTGTAACAATCAACAACATAACGCTTAATACAACCAGACAAGGAGGACATAGGGTTTTACACGTAAGCGGCCCAAACCTGGGTAAAAAGGATTGCGGGGTGCTGATTGTTAGCTCTACTCTTCACATCACCTCTCCCTGCCCTGCGATCACAAGGGTTTCACACTGATTCCCATAGGTGTCGAACTTGCATTCGGCGATATCTTTGGCGTGCCATGTAGGGGGGAAGGTTGTGTTAACCTGACCTAGCCATCAGTGCACCACCTCTTCTGATCGCCATGGCCCTCAAGAAAAGGGGCGCTCCAGCGACCAACTCTCCCGCAGCCAGCCCTCCGGCCCCGGAGGGGGCAGCAGTAGGTACGAGTGCAAGACAAGGAACGGAGGCCCCGAGCTTTCGCAACATTCTAGAGAACAAAACCGGGCAAGCGGAGTCGCCCGCGGCCACAGCGATCATGCTCGCCCTGGTGGGTCGAAGGACACCGCCGCACGACCAAACGACGGCGCAACCACATAGAAGGACACGCCGGCGCCTTTCAAGGCGCCCACGCAAGCACGCGTTTCACGGCCCTCTCAGGCCACACAGGACGGATCGCCACAGGAATGCGGCGATCCGCTCCCACCTAAGGGGACCCCTGGACCCTGTTCTCAGGGCACGCCGAGCAGGCGTACTCGCTCTCATAAGGCGCAGACTGGTGAGCCACCGTGTGTCCAACAAGGTGCTCCTTCTAGCAGAGTTAGGAGTAAGAGCCCCTAAAGGTCCTCGCACATCTCGCCGCCACCCACGCGGGTGGAAGCTCTGAAGTGAGCCCAGATGCTCCTAGATTTCCCTCCAACGGCGAACAAGCGAGAGAAGTGGAGAGCCACAATCCAAAGCCTCCTCGCAATCTCCAATGGAGACCAGCCGCAGCAGGCGGGGACGTCGGAACGACCTCCCAGCAAGCGTGCTCAAGACCATACTGAGAAGAATGGGGCTCCCACGGCCACAGTGCACTCTCCTCCACGGCGATGGCAACAGGTCATCGTCTCTGACGACTCGACCAGGTCTTCTGACCCTCGCCACCGCCGTGACCAGTGAGACATTCTCTGTGAACGACGTGGGGAAGACGCTCGCACCTTCATCGAGCGACGACGCGAGACGCGCCGTCAATCGGATATGCGCGCTGGAATCGCTGCTAGCACGCGAGCTTTAGGGTACCCTGGCGACATACCCTATGAGGTGGGATGTCCAGTGTTCACCCGCGAGTTACGGCGAGTCCAGTGGCCCCGCTCTCGTACTTTCAAGCCGGAGATTCCGGAAAAGTACGATGGCAAGACCCACCCGTCGGAGTTCCTCAACATCCACACCATCGCGGTGCAGGCTGCCGGGGGACAAGACGAGAAGATACTAGCCAACTACTTCCCGTTGGTGCTTAAGCCCAACATCAGGTCGTGGTTGATGCACCTCCCCAAGAACTCCATTTCCTCCTGGAAAGAATTGTGCCAGGACTTTGTTTGCGCCTTCACTGGCGGCCACCGAGCTCCTGGTCAAGAAAGTGACTTGCACATCATCCCCCTAAAGGAGGGTGAATCACTGTGAGAGTACATCCAGAAGTTCTGCCGCATCCAACACAACATCCCGGAGGTTGACCCAGCTACCGTCATCAGCGCGTTCGACCAGAACATGCGCAATCGAAAGATGCACAAAGAGCTAGCGATGAACAAAGTTCGCGATGTCGCCGAGCTTTATGCTCTGGCGAACAGATGAGCGCGTGCACAATAAGGGAGGAGGCTTCCCGATGAGAATGCCGGTGTTGAAGCCGACTCCGAAGATGAAGACACCGACGTCCCCACCAAGAGGGGAAGGCGGCGTAACAAGAAGCAAAACGGCAATACCGTGTTTGTCGTCGAGGCAACCGGCGATGCCGACTCCGCGAAGAAGGCGAAAGTCGAGACCTCTGGCTAGGACGCTGCTGGTCGTGGATCCTACCAGGCCTTGGCGACCGCCGACAAACCGGATGGCTCCGGCGCCCACTACTGCAAGAACCACCGCACCAAGGGCCACGTCCTCCAGCACTGTCGGTAGCTCGAACAACTTGCCAAGAAGTAGAGAGCCGAGTACCAAAGGCGTGACAAGGATAAGGCCTGGCAAGGTTGCCATGGGTCAGGAAGGAACAAGGGCACCCAAGGGGGCCGCCCCGGCAAGTTCAAAGGAAAGAAAGCAAGGCTCGCACAACCGCGGGTGCAGATAGGGGAAGATGATGATGAAGACTGCCCCGATGACGACTCCAGCGACCACGAATTCGAGAGGGCAACGGACATGATGTGCCTTGAAGGAGGTGCCTCGCTACATTATTCCCACCGCCAACTCAAGAAGTGGGCATGTGAAGTGATTGCAGCGGAGCCCTCCATCGGCATCCACAAGCCCCTGAAATGGTTGGAGACACCGATCATTTTCGACTCTAAGGACCACCCAGAACGCGTCACTGCGGTCGGGAGCTTGCCACTATTGGTATCACCAACGATCCGCAACCTCAGGGTGGCGACAATGCTGGTACACGGAGGGGCTGGCCTGAATCTCATCTCCGCTGATGTGATCCGAAAGATGTAGATCCCCGAGGAAGACCTTGAGGACACAGGCGCGTCCCAAGGGATCAACCCCGGGAAGATCCATCCTAAGGGAAAGATCACCTTTCCGGTAAGTTTTGGCAGTGATCAGAACTACCGAATGGAAAAGGTCATCTTCGATGTCGCCGACAACCCGTTCGCATACAATGGAATCCTGGGGCGCCCTGCATTGGCCAAATTCATGGCGGCCTCGCACTATGCCTACGGAACCTTGAAGATGCCCGGCCCGGTCGGCGTCATCGTCATCCACACTGACAAGAAAGACACACTCCTGTGCACGGACCGCCTCTACCAGGAGGCCGTGGCGGCGCCCGCCGTCAAGGCACCTTCCGACACTACGAAGATCTCGGGAGAGAAGAAGGTCGGCAAGAGGACCTCCCACGTCGACACCGGCAAGCATGCCTCGTGAGAGTGTTGTGCTGCCGGCAAGGACGTGCCTGAAGACTCCACCACATGGAGAAAAAAGTCGAGGGCCGCTCCACCTGAGACAAGAAGGTTCCAGCCAAGGAAGACTGCTCGGGTGGAACTTTCACCATCAGTTCCACCCTAAGGAGCAAATAGGAAAGCGCGCTCATCACCTTCCTGTGGGCAAATCTTGATGTGTTTGCTTAGCAACCGTGAGATATCCCCGGTGTTCCCAAGAAGGTGATTGAGCACCACCTTGTCGTCTGTCCACACGCACAACCGGTTAAGAAGAAGGTGAGAAAACAGGCCCTGGAGCGGCAATAGTGTATTGCCGAGGAGATCAAGAAGCTAGAAGCAACATGCCTAGTTAGAGGGGTCATCCATCCCACATGGTCGGCCAATCCAGTCATTCTGCACAAGGCGAACGGGAAGTAGCGGCTTTGTATTGACTTCACCAACGTCAATAAGGCCTGTCCCAAGGATCCCTTGCCCTTGTCTCACATCCACCAGATTGTTGACTCCACTGCCGGCTGTGACCTGCTGTCCTTCCTCGACACCTACTCCGGTTATCACCAGATCTACATGGCCGAGGAAGATGAAGAAAAGACAGTGTTCATCACCCCATGTGGCACGTACTACTTTGTGCGGATGCCTTTCGGGTTAAAGAACGCTGGTTCGACTTTCGCAAGGGTTATCCAAATTGGTTTTGAAACCCAACTCCATAGAAATCTGGAAGCCTATATGGATGACATAGTGGTCAAATACAAGGACAGGTCAAACCTTGTGCAAGACGTGGAAGATGTTTTCCAACCTGCGCCAAATCAACCTCAAGCTCAACCCCGAGAAATGTGTCTTCGGTGTCCCGTCCGACAAGCTTCTCGGGTTCTTCGTGTCCCAACATGGGATTGAAGCCAATCCCGACAAGATCAAAGCCATCAAACATATTGAGGCACCGAAGCCCGTCAAAGATGTGCGATACCTAGCCGGCTGCGTAGCTGCCCTGAGCCAGTTCATCTCCAGGTCCGCTGAGCGCGCCCTGCCCTTCTTCAAAATCCTGAAGTAGGTGGGGCCGATGAAGTGGACTCCTGAGGCGGAAGTGGTTGTACAAGATTTGAAGAAGTACCTCTCCTCCGCACCCGTGCTCGTGGCCCCTAGACCCCAAGAGCCACTTCTCTTGTATCTAGCGGCAACCAACCAGGTGGTCAGTGCTGCCTTGGTGGCGCACAGGGAGGAGGACGATGGAGCCCCGGCAAAGGCGACGCCGCTCAATGAGGATGCACACGACGGCGAACAAGGGCCCCCTATGGAATTAGGGGGCGACCAAGAGAAATCCTCGCCGACCGGCGGGCCTGTGCAATAGAAGAAATTGGTGCAACGCCCAGTCTATTTAGTCACCTCCCTCCTACAAGGGGCTAGAACAAGATATTTCGGGCTACATAAGTTGCTCTTTGGCCTCCTCATGGCCTCAAGAAAGTTGCGCCACTACTTCCAAGCACATGAGATTACCGCCGTCACTCGCTTCCACTTGCAAAGGGTTCTACGAAACCCCGATGCGACTCGCGGGATAGTGGAGTGGGCGTTGGAGTTGTCAAGCTTCGGCCTTAAGTTCGAGAGCACCTCGACCATACAGAGCAGGGCCTTGGCGGAGTTCATTGCAGAATGGACCCCGACGCCAGACGAAGAAATACCAGAATCAACCCTCTTGGGCAAGGAATCATATCAGGAATGGGTCATGTACTTTGATGGAGCGTTCTCCCTCCAGGGCGTCGGGGCTGGCGTGCTTCTAGTCGCGCCTACCGGAGAGCATCTCAAGTATGTGTTCCAGATGTATTTCCCCCAAGAGAAGTCAACCAACAACACTGCAGAGTATGAAGGGCTGCTTGCCGGACTTAGGATCGCGACAGATCTTGGAATTCTGAAGCTCATCATCAGAGGTGACTCCCAGCTGGTCATCCGGCAAGTCAACAAAGACTATTAGAGCCCGTTGATGGAAGCCTACTTGTAGGAGGTGAGAAAGTTGGAGGAACGCTTTGAACATCTATAGATGGAGAACGTACCCCGTGCCGAAAACACCATTGCACATGACCTGTCAAAGCGTGCAACACTTAAACTTCTTGTGGGACCAGGAACTTTCGTGCTACGAATGACTCAACCCTTCGTGGCACCCTCAACCAAGTCAGACAAAAGGCAGAAGCTTAACTCCGGCAATTACTTCCCGGCAGACCTGCCAAGGAGCCCCGGCAAGAACCACGCAGCCAAAAAGTTGCCGGACAAGACACAAAGCTTGCCGGGGGGATTCCACCCCAGCAGAAGACATGCCTTTAGTCCTTGCTATCGAGCCACATGCTCTGGCATGGGAAAAATATATAGTCCGATACCTCCAGACTAGGGAATTGCCCGAAGAACCCAAAGAAGCAGAAAAAGTAGCCTGCGAGTCAAGCATGTACCAATTCGTAGATTATGCCCTCTATAGAAGACAACTGGACAGCGTAAAGCTGAAGTGCATTCCCGAGGAGGAAGGACTAGAGCTGTTGGCCGAAATGCACACAGGAATATGTGGATCCCACATAGGGTCGAGGTCCCTTGCCGGCAAGGCATTCCGGCAAGGTTTCTTCTGGCCCATAGCCCTCCAGGATGCAACTGTACCAGTAACCAAGGGTGAAGTGTGCCAGTTCCATTCAAGAAAGCTTCATCAACCAACACAAGCTCTCAAAACAATCCCACTTTCATGGCCATTCGCGGTGTGGGGGCTCGATATTCTCGGGCCCTTCCCCCGCGTCGCTTGGGGCTTTGAGTACATGTACATCGTAATCGAGAAGTTCACAAAGTGGCCAGAAGTGGAGCGAGTGAGAAAGGTGACGACGCAATCAGCCGTCAAGTTCTTCAAGGGGATAGTCTGTTGCATTGGCGTCCCGAATAGGGTCATTGATACGTCTCCAACGTATCTATAACTTTTGTTGGTTCCATGCTATTATCTTGTCAAACTTTGGATGTTTTGTATGCCTTTTATATCTTTTTTGAGACTAACTTATTAACTCAGTGACAAGTGCCAGTTCCTGTTTTTTCCGTGTTTTTGACCCTTTTCAGAGGAGGATTTTAAATGGTGTCCAAACGGAGTAAAACTTCTGAAAAGATTTTCTGTCGAACAGAAGATACGCGTCAGACTTGAGAACCAAGGCAGGGGCCAGCAGGGGACCCCACAAGCCCCATGGCTAGGAGGCCCGTGCCTAGCAGGATTGTGGGCCCCCTATGGCACGTCTGCCCTACCTCTTCTACCTATAAATTCAGAAAAACTCCAAAACTACCGAAGAGATCCACGAAAATACTTTTCCGCCGCTGCAAGCTTCTGTCTCCGCAAGATCCCATCTTGGGCATGTTCTGGTGCCCTGCCGAAGGGGGGATTCGGATATGGACGGCTTGTTCATCAACACCATGACCTCTCCGATGATGCGTGAGTAGTTCACCATAGACCTTCAGGTCCATAGCTAGTAGCTAGATGGCTTATTCTCTCTCTTGCATCTACAATACAAAGTTCTCCATGATCTTCATGGAGATCTATCCACTGTAATCTTCTTTTGCGGTGTGTTTGTTCAGATCCGATGAATTGTGTATTTATGACCAGGTTATCTATGAATCTTATTTTAGTTTCTTCTGATTTCTCTTATGCATGATTTCATATCCCCGTAATTCTCTTTGAGTTGTGGGTTTTGTTTGGCCAACTTGATCTATGATTCTTGCAATGGGAGACGTGGTTTGTTTTGGGTTCATACCGTGCGGTGACCTCACCCATGGACAGAAGGGGTAGCGAGGCACGCATCGTGTTGTTGCCATCAAGGGTAAAAAGATGGGGTTTTCATCATTGGTTTGAGTTTATCCCTCTACATCATGTCATCTTGCTTAAAGCGTTACTCTATTCTTCATGAACTCAATACACTAGATGCATGCTGGATAGTGGTCGATGTGTGGAGTAATAGTGGTAGATGCAGAAAGTATCGGTCTACTTGTCTCGGACGTGATGCCTATATGTATGATCATTGCCTTAGATATCGTCATGACTTTGCGCTGTTCTATCAATTTCTCGACAGTAATTTGTTCGCCCACCATAACATTTGCTATTTTGAGAGAAGCCTCTAGTGAAAAATATGGCCCCCGAGTCTACTTCACACTATATTTTGAACCTTACTCTTTTACTTCATTGCACTTTCCGCCTTCAGATCTCAGTTTGCAATCAATCTTGAAGGGATTGACAACCCCTTTATAGTGTTGGGTGCAAGCTCTTTTGTGTTTGCGCAGGTACTCTGGACTTGATGCCATTCTCCTAGTGGATTGATACCTTGGTTGTCAAAGTGAATGAAATACTTACTGCGCGTGTGCTGCATCGCCCTTTCCTCTTCAATGGAAAAAACCAACGCAAGCTCAAGAGACGGCAGAAGTTTTTTGTCGCCGTAGCAGAAGAATTTCTGGCGTCGTTGCTGGGGAGGATCAAGTCAAGAACTCATCCAAGTAAGTGTGGCAAACTCATCTCTTGCAGTTACTTTTTTTCCTCTCGTTTTCCTCTCCCCCACTTCTGAAAAACAAAAAATTACAAAAATATTTGCCTTTTTCGGTCGCCCTTTTCTCTCGCTTGCTTTATGTTCGCTTGTGTGCTTGCTTGCTTGCTGAAGTCACCATGACTGAAAACACCATACTTTGTGACTTCTCCGATACTAATAATAATTATTTTATTAGTACTCTGATTGCTCCCGCCACTAGTGCGGAATCATACGAAATCAATACTGCTTTGCTGAATCTTGTTAGGAAAGAGCAATTCTCCGGCCTTCCTAGTGAAGATGCCCCATCCCATCTTAATACCTTCATTGAGCTTTGCGATATGCAAAAGAACGAAGATGTGGATAATGATGTGATTAAATTGAAGCCTTTACCATTCTCGTTGCGAGATCGAGCAAAAACTTGGTTTTCGTCTTTGCCTAAAAATAGTATTGATTCTTGGAACAAGCGCAAATATGCTTATATATCCAAGTATTTTCCGCCAGCTAAGATTATCTCTCTCCGTAATGATATCATGAATTTTAAGCAACTTGATCATGAACGTGTTGCACAATCTTGGGAGAGAATGAAATTGATGATTAGAAATTGTCCCGCTCATGGCTTGAGTCTTTGGATGATTACACAAATCTTTTACGCTGGCTTGAATTTCGCTTCTAGAAATATCTTGGACTCTGCCTCAGGTGGAACGTTCATGGAAATCACGTTAGGAGAAGCCACAAAACTCCTAGACAATATCATGACGAACTACTCTCTGTGGCACACTGAAAGGTCACCTACTAGTAAGAAGGTACATGCTATAGAAGAAATTAATTCGTTGAGTGCTAAGATGGATGAGTTAATGAATTTGGTTGCTAGTAGAAGTGCTCCTTTAGATCCTAATGGTATGCCCTTGTCTTCCTTGATTGAGAGTACCAACGCAAGCTTGGACGTTAATTTTGTTGGTAGGAATAATTTTGGCAACAACAATGCTTTTAGAGGAAACTATGTTCCTAGCCCTTTTCCTAGTAACCCCTCTAATAACTTTGGCAACTCCTACAAGAATACTCATTGAAATTACAATAGATTACACTACTGGAATTGAGAATTTTGCCGTCTGCCTTGCCTTTGCCGTCTGCTAACGCATGTCAAAGGTACTCTTTGCCGTCAGTTGGCACAGTGCTGATGGCAAAGAGGTGGCTGATGGCAAAGGTTTTATTTGTCGTCGGCCACCTCTTTGCCGTCTGCTGGCGGACGGCAAAGCCCCCCCAACGGCCGAAACCCCAGCCCCCCCAACGGTCGAAACCCCAGCCCCACCCACCCCGCCCCTTTGCCGTCCGCCACCCTCCCTTTGGAGACGGCAAAGGGGGCATGGCCCTAACGGCTCCGGCGCCTCTAACGGCTCCCGCCCCGCACGCAATCCGTTCCCGCCTACCCCCCCCCCCCCCTCTCTCTCTCGCGCGCGCGCCGTCGTCTGCCCACCCCGTCGCCGTCGTAGCTCCCCTCCCCAGCCACCCCGCGCCGCCGCCCTCCCGGCCGCCGCCCCCTCCCACCTGCCTCCCGACCACTGCCCCCCTCCCACCTCCCTCCCAGCCGCCGCCGCCCCCTCCCACCTCCCTCCCGACCCCCCTCCCACCTCCCTCCCGGCCGCCGCCGCCCCCTCCCACCTACTTCCCGGTCGCTGCCCCCTCCCACCTCCCTCCCGGTCGCCCCCCAGCCTCACCTCGCCTATGCCGGCGACCCCGACGCCCTCCCCTCCGGTTAGTATGGTTTTTATAATATTTTTTTCCTATTTTTTCTTCTTCTTTTTTTGCTAGAAAGTCAGAATAATAAAAAGAACAAGTAGAAAAGGTAGAAAAAGTAGAAGAAGAATATGTAGTTTAGTGCTAGGTTTAGTTTTTTTTCTTCTGTTTTTTATGTTAAATTATATAGTTAGTTTATTAGGTAGAAAAAGTAGATAGAAAAGAAAAAAATAGATAGAAAAAAAACTTAGAAGAAAATAAGAGAATAATAAACTAGAAGAACAAAGAAGAAGAAGAAGAAGAAGAAGAAGAAGAAGAAGAAGCAGAAGAAAGAGGAGAGGAGGAGAAAGATAATAGAAAGAAGAAGAAGAAGAAGAAGAAGAAGAGGAGGAGGAGGAGGAGGAGAAAAAAGACGAATAATAATAATAATAAGGTGATCAAGAAGAAGAAGAAGAAAAAGAGGAGAGAGGAGAAGAAGAAAGAAGAGGACCCTGACCCCCGACCCGCGGCCCCCGACCACCGGCGCCCGACGGCACCAACCCCCGACCCTCGACCCGCTACCTCCGACGCCACTGACACCGGACTCCCGACCCTCGACACCCGACACCACTGACCCCCGACACCCGACTCTCGACCCCCGACGCCTGACGCCACCAACCCTCGACGCCCGACGCCACCAACCCCCGACCCCCGACCCCCGACGCCACTGACACCCGACTCCCGACCCCCGACCCCCGACGCCCGACACCACTGACCCCCGACCCCCGACGCGCTACACCACTGACCCCCGACCCCCGACCTCCAACCCCCGACTCCCGACCCCCGACCCCCGAGCCCCGACGCCACTGATCCTCGACCCCCGACCCCCAACGCCACTAACCCCCAACCCCGGGCCCCCGACACCTCTTTGGCCTCTTGTTGATCGAAAAGATCCCAACCCCCGACGCTAGTGACCCTCGACCCACGATGACACTGACCCCCGACCATCGACGTATTTAACCGGACTCCCGACCACCGACACCCGACATCACCGACCATCGACGGCACTAACTCCCGACGCCACTAAGCCCCGACCCCCGACACCTCTTCTGCCTTCGGCTGAACGAGAAGGTGCTTTTCGGCCTTCTAGAGGCCCACGGGGTCATAATTTTGTAAATTATGAGTTAGGTCACATATTTTCCGATTATGTTAATTATAAAAACATCGTATTTGTGTGATCGTGTGAATTTCAATGTGAAGTTGTTCGACGACCTCCACGTGCATTGGACGAGCTCCGCCCTTGCGTTTGTTGGTGAGAACAAATGACTTTGACTCCTACCCCCTTAATTTGCTCTGTCCCGGTCTTCGTGCCGATGAAACTTACTAGCTATAGGTTTCTTCAATCATGAGTGTGCGTGACCAGTATGCATCTCCCGTTCGAAAGGGCGACATCTATAAATATGCATTTCTTTGCATATTTATAACCGCCATCCTTTCGAATTGTCCAACATTATCCATGGACAGCCCGAGTATGTGTAGATTGGGTTTGTTTTCCCGTATGCTGTGCTCCGGATCCGATGCAGAATTTCGTTAGTGCCTCCCCTGTTGTTCTCCGGGTACACATCCTCTCTGCTTATTGCCGAGACGTGTATCAGGAGAACAGCGGGGAGGTGCTGCCGAAATTCTGCGTCGCATCTAGAGCAGAGCATGGGAAAACGAACTGAGTCTACACATACTCGGGTGGGATTAGGACCTATCTTTACCTATTAGCGTGTAGGTTACATGGACATAATAAAACTGACAAACTTGATTAGCGTATGAATATAGATGTTGAATTATATATTTATTTCTTGTAACTCCATAGGTAGCTAGGCAACATGAGTGATCGTGCTGGGATGTACACTGGTCACCCTAGTCAGAAAGACATGACCCATGAATGGTTAACAAAAACCAGGGGGTTTGTGAGAGCCGCATTTGCAAATGGCCAGCATAAAACATGGTGCCCCTATCCCAACTGCGACAACTGGAAAAAGCAGACAGAGTTTGAAATGGGTAAACACCTGCAGAAGTGGGGTTTTACGCCTAATTATACGGTGTGGACTTTTCATGGTGAGTCTGACCAACGTGCCAGAGCTGAGGTGATTCGTCGTCGCACCAACGAGCATGGTACCAGGATTGAAGACATGGTGGAAGACTTTGATGATGCTCATGATTCGGACGATGAGATGGAGGAATCTGCAAAGGCCTTCTATGAAATGCTAGAGTCTTCAAAACGTCCTCTCCACGAGCAGACTGAGCTTTGTCAGCTGGATGCCATCGCGCAAGTAATGGCTCTGAAGGCTCAATTCAACCTAGGCAGAGAATGCTACGACGCGATGATGACGATATTTGGACGCTTTCTACCCAGAGGCCATGTACTGCCTGCAAACCTGTACCAGTCAGAGAAAATCCTCCGTGTACTTAAGATGCCTTATGAGAAGATACATGCCTGTGAGAATGGATGTGCCTTATTTAGGCTTGAGTATGCGGCCTTGAACTATTGCCCCATTTGCAATTCTTCCAGGTATATTGTGGTAGACAACGGCATGGGTGAGAAGAATCAGACCAAAATCCCCATTAGTGTTCTTCGATATTTGCCAATCGTACCAAGACTTCAACGTCTTTTCATGGTCGAAGAGACGGCCAGACAGATGACATGGCACAAATTGGGCAAACGAACCGAACTAGATGCGGATGGGAACAAGATGTTGGTACACAGTTCAGATGGTTTTGCGTGGAGGCACTTCGATGCATTACATAAGGATAAATCGGAAGATCCAAGGCAACCTAGAGTTTCCATCAGAACGGATGGGTTCAATGTGTATGGTATGACGGCAGCAGAATACAGTTGTTGGCCTGTATTTGTCATTCCACTAAATTTGCCACCCGGAGAGATTATGAAAAGAAAGAACATTTTGCCGACGTTGATAATTCCAGGGCCAAACTATCCGGGGAAGAATATGAATATGTACATGCAGCCGCTTAAGGATGAGTTGCAAGAAGCCTGGGATAATGGGATCAAGACCTACGACGCGGCTAGCAAAACAAATTTCAAAATGCATGTGTGGTACATGTACTCGACGCATGATTATCCGGTGTTTGCGCTATTCGCTGGCTGGTGTGTGCATGGAAGGTTCCCGTGCACCACATGCAAGGCAACTCTTCAGTTCCGTTGGCTGTAGGATGGTCACAAGTATTCTTGCTTCAACATGCATAGACAATTCCTGGATCCTGACCATAAGTTCAGAAAAAACAAGAAGAATTTCATCAAAGGTAGAGTTGTCAAAAACACTGCACCAGCTGCGTTGACAGGCCCATAGACCCTTGATCAGTTAAACGCTCTCGAGCCTGATCCTTTGCATCCAGGATACTTCAAAGGGTATAATACAGAACACGCCTGGATTCACAAGTCATGCTTATGGGATCTCCCTTACTTCAAAGACCTCCTTTGCCCACACAACATTGACGTGATGCACACTGAAAAGAATATTGCGGAGGCCATTTTTGGTACATTGTTCGGCATAGAGGGGAAGTCAAAAGATAATCTTAAGGCTAGAATCGACCTGGAGGCTCTATGTGATAGACTGTTGCAAAACTTGCGACAATGGAAAGGAAAGCAAAGCATAGCGAAGCCAAGGGCATGGTTCAATCTTGAAAGGCCAGCTATGAGGGAAATGCTATTGTGGGTGAAAATGCGGTTGATGTTCCCCGATGGGTATGCTGCGAATCTAAAGAGGGGAGCGAGTCTTGAGAAATTGAAAATATTTGGGCTCAAGAGTCATGATTGGCACATATGGATTGAGCGGGTAATGCCGGTGATGTTGCGTGGCTTTATCCCTGAGGATGAATGGCTAGTACTGGCAGAGCTGAGCTATTTCTTCCGTTCTTTTGTGCGAAAGAACTATCGCCTGGCGTGCTAGATGAAATGGAAGAGTTGGCGCCGGAGTTGATCTGCAAATTAGAAAAGATCTTTCCACCGGGCTTATTTAATCCAATGCAACATTTGATTTTGCATCTCCCGACCGAGGCAAGAATGGGGGGGGCCCGTTCAAAATCAATGGTGCTACTCAACTGAGAGGATGCAGAAGACGCTTCGAGCTAAGTGTAAAAATAAACATAGAATTGAAGCATAGATGGCCGAGGCATTCATTACTGAGGAGGCGGCAATCTTCGTGACAGCACACTACGAAGCCAAAAATCATCATTTGCATAACCCGAAGCCTCGGTACAATGATGGCGATCGAGAAAAAGTTCGATCCAACCTCAGCCTATTCAAAGGTAAGCTCACACCATACGGTGCTTCGAAAGGGAAATCGTTGGATGTCGAAGAATGGTGGACCATTTCATTGTATATCTTCACCAACCTAACAGAAGTGCGGCCGTACATCGAGTAAGTTCTCGGTAATTTATTGTTCCGCAACTTCTAATTGCTTTGAACTACTCTTATTCTCGGATATTTGATATAGTCGATATGTCGCCGAATTCTCGGATGGAGCGGTCATCAAAAAGGATTCCGTCGAAGAGTATGAGCTTCTCGCAAACCATGGAGGCGACTATCCCGGTTTCATCTCTTGGTTCAAACAAAGGGTAATTAATTACCATTAAGCGCCCATTTGATTTATTGGTCTAATTTGCGGCTAATGCATCCATTCTTTCGTATTAAACTTGTAGGCTGATGCAGAGTCTATGGACGCCGAGTTGAGACAAGTCGCTAATGGTTTTGACTATAAGGTCCGTTCATTTCACAAATACAACATCAACGGGTATCACTTTCGTACCTTTGGCAAAGAGCTATCTATGCCCAACCTAAAGACTACAAATTGTTCTGTCTCTGCTATTGGCGAAGGAGACACCGAGTATTATGGAAGACTTGAAGCAATTTATGAACTTCTATTCTATGGTGAAAACCCACCGACCGTCGTAGTCTTCAAATGTTATTGGTTTCAGCCAAGGGAGACTAGAAGGACTCATGAACATATAGGACTAGTCGAAATCAACCAAAACACCCACTTAGATGTTCCCGATGTATATATTACGGCTCAACAGGCGACACAAGTTTTCTATCTACCGTGGGCCTGCCAAACTAATCCAAATCTCAAAGGTTGGGATGTCGTTTATGAAGTGCCACCACATTTTAGACCACCTACCCTCAATGAAGAGGATAACGAACCTCAATTAACCCAGACACATATGAAGGAGAATTCTTCCAAGAAACACGTATGTCCAAGAAACGTTTCAAGAACCGCTCTACTTAACCCCAGAACATTGAAGTAGACAACGACAGTGAATCCGTCTTAACCCTTGAGCCCGAACTGGAAGAGCTGGAAGAAGAAGAGGTTACTGCTGCGGATGACCTGTCACTTCTTGACCGATTAGATAATGGTGGCCTTCCACATGTTCTTCGTGATAGTGATGATGATGCATTTATTGATGATAGTGATGATCATGATGCATTTATGGACCCCGAAGCATATATAGACGAGGACGATTGTTATTAGTTCATGTCAGGTATTCAACTATTATACTATATATAAATTTTGAGTTCATGTTAGGTATTCAATTTTTATTAGTCATGTTGGTATTTATGACGATGATACACTTAAATTATATACATTTTATTACTCCTGTTGTTATTTATGTTGTACTAATTTCATTTACTCTTTTTCAAGACAGGTGTTGAAAGATGGTGGGAAAGGGTCAAAAGCACTCCGCGGCTTCTTCTTCGTCGGCGGGTGACGGGATGGGTACTTCCATTCCTGCCTCGCCTCTTCGGAGAGTGTTGCTCTCTACTTTACAAGGAGCGCCCCCCGTGAGAGGAGGTCCACCCCCCGCGAAGCCGAGAGGCACTAAAGGTACACGTTGTATTCATGTTGGTATTTATGTTGTACTCATGTTGTATGCATATTGGTATTTATATACATTTTATTACTCATGTTGGTATTTATGTTGTACTAAAGGTACACGTGGCCGGGGGAGAGGTAGGGCTACACAGTCTCCGCCACCACCCCAAGCTGATTCACCTGAGCACATGACTTCTAGGGTGGATTCGTCTGAGGTGGAGGCTACACGGTCTCCGGTTCACGAGCCTCGGGTCAACGAGCCTCAGGTCGACGAGCCTTCGACCCACGAGACTCGTGTCCCAGAGGCTTCCTTCCAGGTGACTCTGGAGCAAAGCAGGGATGAGGGTACGTCCCAAGAGACCCAGTGGGATACCTGGCCTGAGCCAAGTGGCCATGCTGGTAGCGACGAGGAGCTGGGTGAGGGGCTACCGTCTACCAGCGTGGTAGTTCGGGGCTCCCGCTCGTGCCAGCGACCCCCGAGCAGAGGTGGTCGATTAGGGAAAATGGGGACAAGTAAGTTAATTTACTCTTATTTAACCTTTTGCCTTCGCGTTTTCTCAAATATCTAATGTTTTGCCTTTAATTTGTCGTACTGTAGGGGTTGGATTGTTGCCAAGGGTGTCCGCAAGCCCAACAGCGTCCTTGGTGTTCTTTGCCGTCAAAACTTCCCAGGGTTAGTTACGTTGCCCGGTCGGGAGCGAGAGGTAGGAATGACCTGGGAGCACTACTTGGGTGCCCCTGCCCCGCCAGAGGTGGAGATCGATGGTGTTTTGTGTGACACGAGGGCGGACATGGTGATCCGAAAGTTCCGGGTAATTTCTCTTTCACACAATTATAAATCAACCATGGCTATTTATTGTACTAATCGGTGTTGTCTCGTTTGCAGACCTACTACAGGTGTGAGGAGGGATATGAGGAGGACGCGGCAAATGTTATCGAAACCGAATGTCGTCGCCTACTTCAAAACTTTCGGCACGAGGCTCGGGTGCAGGCTGTTCAAGACTACTATGCCACGTGGCGTATTAGGCTTGACAAGGCGAAGTGCCGTGATGCTAAGATGGAGAAGGAGCATTACATGAAGGTAATTACATATTATTAAGGCTTTGTAGTTAGTTTCCTTGATTTGGTTCTTACGCGCTCAAATTTCTCTTTATTAACTTAGGTGCCCCCGAGATGGTGTGTGGATAAGATGGATTGTTGGGAGGCCTTGGTCGATCATTGGTGCTCCGAAACGTGGGAGGCCAGCCACAACAACGCCAAGGAGAGGCGTGGCAAAATGGTTGGCGTGCCACACCATCAAGGGAGCGTCAACTTAATCCAATTTGGCGAGAACTGGGTATGTGGTTTGCTTCATGCCTCATGCAATTCATTCTTAATGCTATCTTGAGCCCTTTACCAATACAATTTTCCTCTCTCTCTCTTTTAGGCGCGTCACAATAAGACGTTGGCGCCACAGATGTATGACCTGTATGCGATGGCCCATACTGTCTCGTACAAGAAGGTCAAGGCATTCTCTGAGTCTGACCTCGAGCATCCAGAAAACTTCACCAACATCTCCTCCCACGACAAGCTCGTGAAGTACAGAGATCACGGCAAGGCAAGGAAAGGGGAGGACTTTAACCCGAGCGAGGGGCCTATTGATCCAGAGCTGGTGATGATAGCTGGCAACGGGAGGCCCCATGGCTCGATCGCCATTGGAGATGGCCTTATACGTTGTCCTAGCACTCTCCGACAGATAAAGGCACGCCAAACGAGCTCTTGTCCGGAGATAACACGTCGTCCATGGCCAGTCGAGCTCGCCATCGAGGTTAGTTTAATGGACTCAACTATCTTTCCACATTATGTTGTGCGTTGCAACCAATATGATTACATTGCTAACAATGAGTTGTGTTGTAGGATGCTATTCAGAAAGAGAGAGAGGCTATGCAGGCGGCTATGGCGGAGAAGGATAAGGAAATTAGGGAGCTAGAGGAGAGGACGACTGCATTGGTTGAGGCGGAGAGGGCACGGAATGATGCGTCTACCAGGGCCATATACGAGCTCTTCGTGGTAAATTTCTTCTTCATGTTATTTCAAATCTTGCATTTGAATGTCCGTTTCATTAATAAATAAAAAGTTTGACTGGTCGAAACCAAATGTATAGTTTATGTGCGAGAAGAACGGCCAAGTCCCTCCGCCGATGCCAGTCATTAACGTGGCGGGGACGGTGAGTTTCATTTCAGTGGAGTGATCTTAAGAGTGTCCTCATGCTAACTACACATTGCAAATGATGTTTGGTGCAGAATATCTCCCGAAACGCATCGCACGACCCTTCTACAGTCGAGCCTTCTCCAGGGCAGCCTTTTCCAGGTGAAACAAGCTAGAGCCACCGTGCTTGACCCTAACTTAGGTATGTTATTTCTAGTGTTTTAATAAAAGATAGCTAGATGACATAATTAGCTTAGTTAGCTCCAAAATGACCTATTTAATAAAAAATGACCTCTACTTAGCTAATTATCCTTGAAATGACATAATTAGCTCCAAAAAGGCATTCTTAGCCAATTTAGCCCGAAGAAGGGGACAAGAGGAGAAGAAAGAGGAAAAATGAAAGGAAGGAAAAAGAAGAAGAGGAGAAGAAGAAGAAGGAGAGTGAGGAGGATAAGAAGAAGGAGAAGGAGGAGAAGAAGGAGAAGGAGCTCCTCCTTCTCCTTCTTCTTCCTCCTTCTTCCTCCTTCTCCTTCTCCTTCTTCTTTTCTTCTTCTTCTCCTCTCCTTCTCCTTCTCCTTCTCCTCCTCCTCCTCCTCCTCCTCCTTCTTTTACTTCTTCTTCTCTTTCTCTTCTACTATGTAGCTTAGACTCATCCAAGAAAGGCTAAATTGGCTAATTATCCATCTAAATGACATAATTAGCTTAGTTAGCTCCAAAATGACCTATTTAATAAAAAATGACCTATACTTAGCTAATTATCCTCGAAATGACATAATTAGCTCCAAAAAGACATTCTTAGCCAATTTAGCCCGAAGAAGGGGACAAGAGGACAAGAAAGAGGAAAAATGAAAGGAAGGAAGAAGAAGAAGAGGAGAAGCAGAAGAAGGAGAGGGAGGAGGATAAGAAGAAGGAGAAGAAGGACGATAAGAAGGAGAAGGACCTCCTCCTTCTCCTTCTTGTTCCTCCTTATTCCTCCTTCTCCTTCTCCTTCTTCTTTTCTTCTTCTTCTCCTCTTCCTTCTCCTTCTCCTCCTCCTCCTCCTCCTCCTTCTTTTACTTCTTCTTCTCTTTCTCTTCTTCTACGTAGCTTAGACTCATCCAAGAAAGGCTAAATTGGATAATTATCCATCTAAATGACATAATTAGCTTAGTTAGCTCCAAAATGACCTATTTAATAAAAAAATGACCTATACTTAGCTAATTATCCTCAAAATGACATAGTTAGCTCCAAAAAGGCATTCTTAGCCAATTTAGCCCGAAGAAGGGCACAAGAGGAGAAGAAAGAGGAAAAATGAAAGTAAGGAAGAAGAAGAAGAGGAGAAGAAGAAGAAGGAGAGGGAGGAGGATAAGAAGAAGGAGAAGAAGGAGGAGAAGAAGGAGAAGGAGCTCCTCCTTCTTCCTCCTTCTCTTTCTCCTTCTTCTTTTCTTCTTCTCCTCTTCCTTCTCCTTCTCCTCCTCCTCCTCCTCCTTCTTTTACTTCTTCTTCTCTTTCTCTTCTTCTACGTAGCTTAGACTCATCCAAGAAAGGCTAAATTGGCAAATTATCCATCTATATGACATAATTAGCTTAGTTAGCTCCAAAATGATCTATTTAATAAAAATGACCTATACTTAGCTAATTTTCCTCGAAATGACATAATTAGCTCCAAAAAGGCATTCTTAGCCAATTTAGCCCGAAGAAGGGGACAAGAGGAGAAGAAAGAGGAAAAATGAAAGGAAGGAAGAAGAAGAAGAGGAGAAGAAGAAGAAGGAGAGGGAGGAGGATAAGAAGAAGGAGAAGAAGGAGGAGAAGAAGGAGAAGGAGCTCCTCCTTCTCCTTCTTCTGCCTCCTTCTTCCGCCTTCTCCTTCTCCTTCTTCTTTTCTTCTTCTTCTCCTCTTCCTTCTTCTTCTCCTCCTCCTCCTCCTCCTCCTTCTTTTACTTCTTCTTCTCTTTCTCTTCTTCTACATAGCTTAGACTTACCAAGAAAGGCTAAATTGGCTAATTATCCTACGAAATGACATAATTAGCTTAGTTAGCTCCTAAATTGTCTATTTAATAAAACATGACCTATCGTTAGCTAAGTTCTCTCCTAAATGGCATAATAAGGCTTACGTAGCTGCAACATGACCTATTCCCCCTAACTTAGGTATTAAATGGCCTATAATTAGCCTAGCTAGATCAAAAATGGCTTAATAAGCATAGTTTGCTCCGGAATGACCTATTTTAACCAAGTTAGCTCCGAAACGACCTATAGTTAGCTAGGGTTCCACCTAAATGACATAATTAGCTTAGTTAGCTCCTAAATGGTCTATACTTAGCTAATTTTTCTCCGAAATAACCTATATATACACTACTTCATCTAGTATTATTCTTCTAACTTTCTTATTTGTCATTTTGCAGATTACCTTCACTTCACGGGAAGCTTGGAAAATATTGATGGAATGCTTGAAGATGATTTCTTGGACCATGGGTTGTATTGAAACTATTGTAGTATATGAATATATGAAACTTTGTATGCACGTGGATGAAACTGGTGTAATATATGGTTTGGTACGGATGCAACTTGAAAGCTGGATATAAGAGGTTATTTTAATATGGTTATGAGTATGGAAAGAAATTTATTTATGTCAAATATATATATATATCCTGATTATAGTTAAAAATGCTAGATATAACAAAAAATAAATAAAAAAAGGGGCTGGTTCCCGTCTTTGCCGTCTGCCCCCACATGGCAAAGGGGGGAATCTGCCCCCTCTCTCTACCCTCTTTGCCGTCTGCCCCCACATGGCAAAGGGGGGAATCTGCCCCCTCTCTCTCCCCTCTTTGCCGTCTGCCCCCACATGGCAAAGGGGGGAAGGCAGACGGCAAAGGGGGGAATCTGCCCCCTCTCTCTCCCCTCTTTGCCGTCTGCCCCCACATGGCAAAGGGGGGAAAGCAGACGACAAAGGGGGGAATCTGCCCCCTCTCTCTCCCCTCTTTGCCATCAGCCCCCACATGGCAAAGGGGGAAGGCTGACGCCAAAGAGAGGAGGCCTGCCGTTAACATTTAACGGGGACGTTGCTATATGTGCCGTCCCATTTATTTTGCCGTCTGCCCCCTCATGGCAAAGATTCTTTGCCATCCGCTTTACAAAAGCAGACGGCAAAGAACCTCTTCTCCGGATTTCTTTTACCGTCTAGTTTGCCGTCTGCTGACCGACGACAAAGCCTTTGCCGTCCGTGTTTCCCCCCTTTGCCGTCTGCCATGGCAGACGGCAAATTTCTGAATTTCAGTAGTGTTACCCTCTGATCTAGAGAGTAATATCAAAGAGTTTATCAACTCGCAAAAGATTTTCAATGCGTCCATAGAGGAAACACTACTCAAAATAGACGATTTGGCTATCAGCGTTGATAGAATGTCTAGTGATATTGATTCTTTGAAAGTTAGTTGTGATCCTCCCAAGATCAATATGGATGTAACTTTGAAAGCTATGCGTGTTTCCATGAGTAAGAGCAAAGAAAGAACCGCCCAAATTCATGCTAGACATGGATGGCTTAAAAAGGCGTGTTCTCGTGATAAGAATCATGAAGATCTTAAAGTGCTTGGTGTGACTCCCATTGAATCTTTGTTTTCTTGTGTCAAACCTAATGATGACGGTGCTGGATATGAATCCACTTTGGTTGAAAAACACCCCAATCATTCGGAGTCCATCTATCTTCATGCTAAAAGCGTTGAAAGTGGAGTAGAAGATATTAAAATCTTGAGTAGTAATTAAACTACTACTTTGGATTTCAAGGAATTCAATTATGATAGTTGCTCCTTGATTGAATGCATTTCCTTGATGCAATCCATGCTAAACTCTCCACACGCTTATAGCCAAAACAAGGCTTTTACCGATGATATCGTCGATGCTATGATAAAATCTCTTGAAGAGAAACTTGAACTAGAAGTCTCTGTCCCTAGAAAGCTTCATCATGAGTGGGAACCTACTATCAAAATCAAAATCAAAAACTATGAACGCAATGCTTTGTGTGATTTGGGTGCTAGTGTTTCCGCAATTCCAAAGTCTGTATGTGATGTTCTAGGTTTTAATGAGATTGAGGAGTGTTCTCTTAATTTGCTTCTTGCGGATTCTACTGTAAAGAAAACCATGGGAAGGATCAACGATGTTCTTATTATTGCAAATAGGAACTATGTACCCGTGGATTTCATTGTGCTTGACATTGATTGCAATCCTACATGCCCTATCGTTCTTGGTAGACCTTTCCTAAGGACTATCGGTGCTATCATCGATATGAAGGAAGGGAATATTAGATTTCAATTTCCTTTAAATAAGGGGATGGAGCATTTTCCTAGAAAGAAAATAATATTGCCTTATGAATCCATGATGAGGGCCACTTATGGTTTGAGCACCAAAGACGACGATACGTGATTCCATCACCTTATGCCTAGCTAAGGGCGTTAAACAATAGCGCTTGTTGGGAGGCAACCCATTAAATTTATCTTTTTATTTTATTTGTTTTGCGTCCACA
Organism: Hordeum vulgare subsp. vulgare; assembly: GCF_904849725.1. NCBI lineage: Eukaryota > Viridiplantae > Streptophyta > Magnoliopsida > Poales > Poaceae > Hordeum > Hordeum vulgare. The sequence goes on along the minus strand of NC_058521.1, from coordinate 269,792,695 downwards.
CCATCATAATTCTTTTATGATTGTGTATTTTGTGTTTCTTTTTGTGTTTGAGCCAAGCAAAACCTTTACGACTAGTCTTGGTGATGGTTGTTTGATCCTGCTGGAAAAAGACAGAAACTGTTCGCTCACGAGATTATTTTCATTTTTATTCAGAAACATATTTTTAGTTGATTCTTTTTGCCGATGATTTATATGACTTTTTCCCAGGCAGTCGTAAATGTTCAGAATTGTTCAGGTACCAGAAGTATACGAAGTATACAGATTTCTACAGACTGGTCCGTTTTTGACAGATTCTGTTTTTTTGTTGAGTTGGTTGCTTGTTTTGATGAAAATATGGATAGTATCGGGGGGTAGTAGCCATGGAAAAGTGAGAATACAGTAATCTAACACCACTATGAATTGAAATCAAGATTTATACAGTACCTAAAGGGGTGGTAGTTTGTTTTCTTGTGCTAATGATATCACGAGTTTCTGTTTAAGTTTTGTGTTGTGAAGTTTTCAAGTTTTGGGTGATGTTCTGATGGACAAAGGGATAAAGAGTGGAAAGAGCTCAAGCTTGGGGATTCCCAAGACATCCCAAGCCAAATTCAAGGACACCAAAGAGCCTAAGCTTGGGGATGCCCCGGGAAGGCATCCCCTCTTTCGTCTTCAATCCATCGGTAACATTACTTGGAGCTATATTTTTATTCACCACATGATATGTGTTTTGCTTGGAGCATCTTGTATCGTAGGAGTCTTTTACTTTTGTTGTGTCACAATCATCCTTGCTGCAAACCTTTTGATAGAGACATGCACTCATCGTGAATTTGCTAGAATGCTCATTGTGCTTCACTTATATCTTTTGAGCTAGATAATTTTGCTCTGTGTGCTTCACTTAGATCTTCTAGAGCACGGCGGTGCGTGACTTGGTAGATGGTTTGTGCTATGAAAGTAGTCCCAAATGTGATAGGTACCCAAAGAGGATACAAAAACCTCCATATTCATGTGCATTGAGTAGAAATAAAAGTTTGATTCCTCTCAATTAGTTTTGAGACGTGGATTCGATAATATTAAGAGTTATGTTAGTAGGGTGTTGTGAATCTAGAAATACTTGTGTTGAATTTAGTGATTCCCGTAACATGCACGTATGGTGAACCTCTTTGTTAGGAAGTCATAGCATAATTGTTCTATTGATTGTCATCCTTTGTGTTGCGGTCGGGATTGCGCGATGGTTTACACCTACCAACCCTTCTCCTAGGAGTATGCGTTTAGCACTTCATTTCGGTCACTAATGAAAACTTTCACAACAAGTATGTGAGTTCTTCATGACTAATGTGAGTCCATGGTATAGATGCACTTTCACCTTCCACCATTTCTAGCCTCTCTAGTACCGCGCAATTCTCGTCGGTGCACAAACCCACCATATGCCTTCCTCAAAACAGCCACCATACCTACCTACTATGGCATTTTCATAGCCATTCCAAGATATATTGCCATGCAACTCCCACTGTTCCGTCTCATGACTTGTGTCGTCACTCTCATATTGCCATTGCATGATCGTAAGACAGTTAGCGAAATGTTTCAACGTCATACGCCAAGCTAGATCGTTGCACATCCCGGTACACTGCAGGAGGCATTTCCTATAGAGTCATGATCCTTCTGAGATTTGAGTTATGAGTAAATAAAAGTGTGTTGATCGTCATTATTAGAGCATTGTCCCATGTCAGGAAATAAATAAAAAGAGGCTAAACAGCCCAAATAATAACAAAAAAGGCCACAGAGCCCAAATAAAAAAAGCGAAAAAGAGAGAAGGGATAATACTAGTATCTCTTTCCACACTTGTGCTACATAATAGCACCATGTTCTCCATGATTGAGAGCCTCTCGTTTTGTCACCATCATATACTAGTGGGATTTTTCATTATATAAATTGGCTTGTATATTCCAATGATGGGCTTCCTCAACATTGCCCTAGGTCTTCGTGTGCAAGCTAGATGGATGCACACCCACTAGTTCTCCTTTTGAGCTTTCACATACTTATAGCTCTAGTGCATCCTTTGTATGGCAATCCCTACTCATTCACATTGATACCTATTAATGGGCATCTCCATAGTCCTTTGATACGCCGAGTCAATGTGACCATCTCCTCCTTTTTGTCTCACAACCACCACTACACTCTATTCCACCTATAGTGATATATCCATGGCTCACGCTCATGTATTGTGTGATAGTTGAAAAAGGTTTGAGAAAGTAAGAGTGCGAAAACAATTACTTGGCCAATAACCGGGGTTGTGCATGATTTACATTAGTTGTGTGAGGATGATGGAGCATAGCCAGACTATATGATTTTGTAGGGATAACTTTCTTTGGCCTTGTTATTTTGAAAGTTCATGATTACCTTGCTAGTTTGCTTGAAGTATTATTGTTTTCATGTCAATAGCAAACTATTGTTTTGAATCTTACGGATCTGAACATTCATGTGACACGAAAGAAGTTTCAAAGGACAACTATGCTAGGTAGCATTCCACATCAAAAATTCAGTCTTTATCACTTCCCTACTCGAGGACGAGCAGGAGTTAAGCTTGGGGATGCTTGATACGTCTCCAACGTATCTATAATTTTTGATGGTTCCATGCTATTATCTTGTCAAACTTTGGATGTTTTGTATGCCTTTTATATCTTTTTTGAGACTAACTTATTAACTCAGTACCAAGTGCCAGTTCGTGTTTTTTTCGTGTTTTTCAGCCTTTTCAGAGGAGGATTTTAAACGGTGTCCAAACGGAATGAAACTTCCGAAAAGATTTTTTCTGGAACAGAAGAAAAATGCAAGACTTGAGAACCAAGGCAGGGGCCAGCAGGGGACCCCACAAGGCCCCTAGGCGCGGCCAGGGGGCCCGCGCCTAGCAAGCTTGTGGGCCCCCTGTGGCACGTCTGCCCTACCTCTTCCGCCTATAAATTCAGAAAAATTCCAAAACTGCCGAAGAGATCCACGAAAATACTTTTTCGCCATCGCAAGCTTCTGTCTCCGCAAGATCCCATCTAGGGCACGTTCTCGTGCCCTGCTGAAGGGGGATTCGGATACGGAGGGCATCTTCATCAACACCATGACCTCTCCGATGATGCGTGAGTAGTTCACCATAGACCTTTGGGTCCAGAGCTAGTAGCTAGATGGCTTCTTCTCTCTCTTGGATCTTCAATACAAAGTTCTCCATGATCTTCATGGAGATCTATCCGATGTAATCTGCTTTTGCGGTTTGTTTGTCGAGATCCGATGAATTGTGGATTTATGATTAGGTTATCTATGAATCTTATTTGAGTTTCTTCTAATCTCTCTTATGCATGATTTCATATCCTTGTAATTCTCTTCGAGTTGTCGGTTTTGTTTGGGCAACTTGATCTATGATTCTGGCAATGGGAGAAGTGCTTGGTTTTAGGTTCATACCGTGCGGTGACCTCACCCAGTGACAGAAGGGGTAGCGAGGCACGCATCATGTTGTTGCCATCAAGGGTAAAAAGATGGGGTTTTCATCATTAGTTTGAGTTTATCCCTCTACATCATGTCATCTTGCTTAAAGCATTACTCTGTTCATCATGAACTCAATACACTAGATGCATGCTGGATAGCGGTCGATGTGTGGAGTAATAGTAGTAGATGCAGAAAGTATCGGTCTACTTGTCTCGGACGTGATGCCTATATGTATGATCATTACCCTAGATATAGTCATGACTTTGTGTGGTTCTATTAATTGCTTGACAGTAATTTGTTCACCCACCGTATTATTTGCTATTTTGAGAGAAGCCACTAGTGAACACTATGCCCCCCGGGTCTACTTGACACCATATTTTCAATCTTACTCTTTTACTTCGTCGCACTTTCCGCCTTCAGATCTCACTTTGCAATCAATCTTGAAGGGATTGCCAACCCCTTTATAGCGTTGGGTGCAAGCTGTTTTGTGTTTGTGCAGGTACTCTGGACTTGACGCGATTCTCCTACTAGATTGATACCTTGGTTCTCAAACTGAGGGAAATACTTACTGCTCATGTGTTGCATCGCCCTTTCCTCTTCAAGGGAAAAACAAACGCAAGCTCAAGAGACGACAGAAGATTTCTGTCGCCATAGTAGTCATCACTGACAACGACACCCAGTTCACGAGCCGCATCTTCATGCAATACGCCCAGGACCTCGGCAGCAAAATATGCTTTGCTTCAGTCGCTCAGCCAAGGGGCAACGGTCAAGCCGAAAGAGCAAATGTCGAAGTACTGCGCGGGCTTGAGACCAGGAGGTTTGACAAGATGCGCAAGCATGGAAAGCACTGTATTGATGAACTGCCAGTGGTTCTTTGGTTGATAGAACGACACCAAATTGAGCCACCGGCCAGACACCCTTCTCCCTGGTCTACGGGGAAGAGGCAGTTCTTCCCACGGAACTCATTTATGGGTCACCTCGGGTCCTCGCTCATGCTGAGGTTGAGCAAGAGAAATTGCATCCAGACGACGCAACGCTCCTCGAGGAGAGCCGGATTCAGGCGGTTGTCTGAGCCTCTCGCTATCAGCAAGCCTTGCGCCGCTATCATAACCGCAAGGTACAAGCCAGAAGTATTCAGGAAGGCGACCTTGTTCTTCGGCACGTTCAGTCGTCCAAGAATTTAAACAAGTTGACGCCAATGTGGGAAAGCCCATATCTGGTAGTGCGAGTCACCAGGCCTGGCGCTGTCCGCCTGGAGATCGAAGATGGCTTACTGGTGAGCACCTCCTCGAACATTGAGCATCTTCGAAAGTTCTACCCGTAGGCAGAGGTTGCCGGGCTGACTGGTGACCACCTTTTGTACAAGTCTTGCCGAAGTTGCATGTAATCCTTTGTACAAATCCAGGCGAAGACCCTGAGCGCAGTCAAATAAACCATAGCGTTTCGCATCATCATATAGATTCTCATGATAGAAAACATGCATGCATCTCTGATTTTGTGAAACGCATAAACTAACAAAGGGACCATAGCCCCGACAGATACTTTCCATTTTTCTTTCTCTTGAAAGACAAGTACAACCCCACGCACAAGTTTTCCAGGGGCGAAGAAAGTGGGGACGCCCACAGTAGTAGCAATAGCCAACATAATCCACTCGAGGCGGAAAAAAGTAAATGCAGCTGACAGATAAGTTGCAAACACTTTGAGTAAGTCGTTGGGTAAGTACATCCCTCTCCTCTCTAAGCATCCTCGATTCTCTCACGTGGAAAAACCTTTGCGCTGGGGATAACTGACATAAGCCTTCCAGACGTCGTCTCAAAGCGCGCTCAACAACCGAGGTGGCTTGTCCCACACACCCTTTTTGTAAAAAGCATGCTCGACGACCCATGGCAAAGCCCGGAAGGGAGCTAAACACACTGTCGGTAGTGACGACTCCGGAAAGGTACCCCCCAAGGTGGTCGTGACAAGGCTGATCGCACCAACGATTCCTCGGCAAATACACAAAGGCGGAACACCATATAAAAAAGGGTGAGAGAAAGGGGTTGTGTAGGAAGAGAAGCACTGCTCTCTCAAGCGAAGCACTGAGTATACTACAAATAACAATAATTATGTTTAAAGCACAGATTGGCGTAACAAGGGGCACGGTGGCTAGTCCCGACGTGAACCTCGCAATCTCTTGACTCGGTCTACCCTGTCGACGATGGACATGACCTTCTCCTCAAAAGGCTTAGGGTCCACGTCCTTCGGCACGCGTACCATGGAGAGGTTCAGATCGCGGTTTCTGTACGCCAGCTTGGTGAGCACCTTGAGGAGGACGTTCTGGCACAGCCGTCGGGCCTCACTTGCTAGCCACATTGCCTCGCCGGTCTAGAGAAGCTTCAGGGCGTCGGTCAGACTCTCGAAGAACAAAGCCAAATTAACACTCGGAGGAACCCCTGGAGAAGGAGAATAGCGAGGGCCTTGGAGAACATGGTGGTCAGCTGATCGGCGATAGTGGACGCAACGTTAACAAGGTGCTCCATCCACAACTTGATGGTCCCCACGTACCCGTTGTGGTCGACGGAGGTAGCATTGAGCTATTCCACCACAACCTAGAGCCTCCGAGTCAAATACTACTCCCGGGATGCGCCCTCCTTAAGTGCCTCCTCCATAGGAGCCAATTTGTTTTACAGGGCGACCAGGGAGGCGTTGGAGCTATGAAGCTGGGCGGCCTTGCAGCCGCAGCAGCCTCAGCATCCCTCAAGCTGGCAAGGGCCTTGTCTCTCGCAGAAGAGAGTGCTGATACATCGTCTTAGAGGACATCGAGCTCTCCCTCGAGATCTTTCACCATCCCGATGAGCCCATCCTTGGCGATTTCAGCGGCAGACGCTCGGTCGGTGACCTCCTAGAGCTTGTCAGCATGTTCTGAAGCCTGAGCATCGAGGTTGCTCTTGAACCAATCTGCCAGCTCCTGAGTATGCTGCGCCACTAGTTTCCTGACCTCCTCGTCCTTGGGCCAGAGCCACTCGCTGAACGCGCGCTCGCGAGTGGAAATCTCCTCCTCATGGCCTTCTAGGCCGATCCGGATGCTGGTGGGGCGGGCTTCCTCGACCGAGATTCCACACCGAGACTCTTCCTCCTCCTTCTAGACATCATCCGACCGAAGGTTGAGCGCTTGGACCTCGGCATTCAGCTTCTCGTGCTCGTTCTGTGGAACCTTGTAGGCCTCGTCAAAATGAGCTCGCGTTTCCTCATACCGCTTCTCAAACGCCTCCTCTGCCGCCCTTATGACCGCCTCCCGGGAGTCCAACTTCTCCCTCCTGGAGCGATACAAGGCTTGGAGGTGTCCGATGTGGTCCCTCATGGACTGCAAGAGCTGCTCCTCGCTGAGCTTTCCATCGTTGGCTTCCAACCCCATCGAGACGTCAGGACTAACGCCAGTAGGAAGCTCCGCATCGACACTCTCCCCTCCACGAAGATCCTCGATCGCTTTGCCCCTGGCGGGGCGACGAACGTATCCTTGCCGACGTGGAGGTACGCGCTACCTGGTAGTCTCCTCGCCCGCGGAGAGAGAAGAGTCGTTAGGACGCGCCTCAGGGCCCTTGACGGACCCCTCTGCAGGCTCCTGCATATCCTGCTCCTACTCCCGGTCCTCATAGGCAGCCTCGCGCACTATGGCTTCGGAGGCTTCGGCTGCAATCTCCGTAACCACGGCTTCAACGTCCTTCCCATCCGCGGGAGAAGGATCTGTTGGACAGGAAGAGAAGAGGAATATTCAAGATCACATGAATTAATTAACAAGAGAAATCAAGACCCAGCTTGCGGATGATCCTGGACAGACGGTCATCTTCCTCCTGGTGGTGGATGGTAGTTGTCCCCTCCCTGGCAACGCCCGTTGTCGGGGTCTTGTCCTTGAACTCCACAGTCCCCGGCGATGCATGCTGGGGGCTTTGCCGGGGCTGGCCACGGGAGTGGTCGGAGGCACCGGCGAAGCCTCCGAAACGTCCACCAAGGGGTTGTCGCTGGTTGGCTCCATTGCGCGTGCTGGGGGCCCATCACCGGGCGACGCATCAACATCCACCAAGGGATCGCCATCGGTTGGCCGCCTGGGGCTTGTCGGGGGCATCCCACCAGGCGATGTGTCCGCTCCCGCCAGCGGCTCGCTGGTAGCTGACACCCTGACCCTCTTTGCCAACCTTTGGGCCAGCGTCTGGGTGTCCCTACGGCGGACGACGCCATCAAATCACTAAAAGCACTAAGCAACTAAGGATGAGGGGAGACAGGAGATCGAACTCTTACTCGTCCTCCTCCTCCTCCTCCGAACTCAGAGTTGAGATATCATAATCCACCTCCACCCCGGCGCTCGTCGAGTGGGCCGCTGCCCTCAGACGTTTGGCGGGTGCGGTAGGCGGGTTTTGGTGGACCGGGATATTGGAGCCGACGCGGCGGAGCACTCGCTTGGATTTCCGGTGAACTGAGCGCTCCTCCCTCTCGTCCTCCTCCTCCTGCGCCCCGGCGACAGGCACACGTTTCTCTAGGCGACCCCCAACAGCCGAGTTGCTGGGCTCCCCAGCGGCGGGACTGCCGGATCCACCAACAACCGAGCTACCGACCCCCTCGGCAAACTCCTCTTTCGGCGGCATCTCCTCACCAGTCGTTTCCCCGCCGTGGGAGCCCGCATCCCCAGCCTCGAGTGCGAGGATATGCTCCTCCACCCGGCTGGCGATGTACGCTTCTTCCTCGGCGGTAGTCTCGCGGATGGGGCCGGTTTCCTCTCGAATGGCGACCTCCGACAATCCATCGAAGAAGGACGAGACTACCTCCGCCGCAGGCTCTAGCCAGGTTGCAACCACGCCGTGAGCATCACAATCCGACATCATCGCTGTGAGACTGCTCATGGCTGAGCTGTTGGACAACGAAAAGACCCCATGCGGCAGGCCGACCCTCAGCTCAGAACTGAACAACTTCTGACAGAAGTACCCATGTTCCATGTCCGTCAGATTGCTCATGGCTGAGCTGTTGGACAACGGGAAGACCCCATGCGGCAGCCCGACCCTCAGCTCAGAACTGAACAACTTCTGACAGAAGTACCCATGTTCCATGTCCGTCAGATTGTTATCCACCCCCAGTCGCAGCCGCATGACATTCGTTGCATTCACAAAGGCCGAAGCCGGCCTCTCTCCCCTGTACTGGAGGGGGGCGATGCGCCTGCGGATGAAATCGGTGGCCACCATATCCATCGTCAACCCCGTGGCCCTTAGACGCAGGATCCTGGTGGTGGCGATGGTCAGCTTATCATCATCAGGGGACGGATCGCTCCAGCCCTCTCCCCAGGACCAAATCTTCGGGGTCGTGGGCTCGCAGCAGGGCAGGTACCCCTCCTCACGAATCCAGCACCATTTCCCCCGACACTGGTCCCACTTCTCGCGGACTGTACAACCTGGGTACGTCTCCTTGCACCTAGGCTTTGGGACCCAGGCAATGGAGCCCGAAAGGGCCTCCCCGCCCTGAATGCGAGGAGTGAAGTAGTGGTGGAAGAGAGGTGTGTTGGGAGTGATCCCGACAGAGTTCTCGCAGACGTGCGCGAAGATGTACATGCACGTCACCGCGTTTAGCGTGAAGTCACGGAGGCGGAGGCCGTAGGGGTACATGAGGTTGATGAAGAACTCAGAGAATGGCAGGCAAAGACCGCAAAAGAAATAGTCGGCGAAGAAGGGGAACTGGTCCCGCCACCACTTCCCGTCCTAGGGAGCATGTGGGTGGCCGGATGCGCCTTTGTCTCAACAACCCACATGATCTGGTAGCCGCTCTTCGGAGTGGCCATATCCAGACCCTTGGGAAAGTAGGCGTGCTTCTTCCGCAGCCTCACCAACTCCTTTTCCGTGGTGGCGGCCTTTCCCCTGGAGGCCTTCGGCGGCATAGCGACAGCGGAAGATGGATGCTATCGCCCGAAGCAGAACCTCACGGAGGAAAGGGAGGCGTGTGGAAGCTCTAGCCAAAAGAGGCGATGGCGGCGGCGTTCGAGATTGGAGAAGGACTGGGAATAGTGGGCTAGCAGATCTCGTGTTTCCCCCTCTTATGGAGCCGCTCGCCGACCCTTTGCCTACTCAACCAATGGTTCTCAACACTCGCGGCCACCTAGGCCACTTCACGCACGACTCCCCACACTGCGCGTTCAATGTGCGACTTGGGGAAAAGCAACCGCCAGCAGATCCAGCCATGAAAGATCATGCAGCTCTTTGGGCCTGCTCAACAATGCTTCGCATGCGTGTGTGGCCTAGGCCCGGGGTTTCATGTCGGTGCACTAAAGACAGGGGGTCCCTAGTGCCCCAGACTTGTGCACGGGCGCGAGGAGCCCCTTCCGGCAGGGCATTGCAGGACCCAGTCAAGATGCAACCCCCAAGATTATCAAGGCCTCGGCAAGCCTGCCTTGCCGGGAGGATGACCAGGCGGCGCCCATTTGGTGGGCATGGTGAACTCACCAAGTACAAGACCCCGGCAAGCTACCTTGTAGGGATGACGACTCAAGCCCCCGGCAAGCTCCCTTGCCGGGACGAAGACTCAAGGTCCCGGCAAGCTCCTTGCCGGGATGACGGACCTGGCCACTGGTGGGCAACCACCCTTGCCACAGTGCCACCGCCCCCAAGTGCCAGCACATTCCGCATGCCTCAGCGCAGCGTCCAGGTGTCGAAACACCAAGATACGTGTCTTCACCAGCACACCGCTCACAAGGACAAGACATGCATTAAATGCACCTCACAGCGGTAGATCGATAAGCACCGCCCTAGGTTCACTGTAACTCCTCGTGAAGCTACCACCGAGAACTATAGGTGACCCCTTTGCGTATAAATGGAGGCCCTTAGCTCATTTCGAAGAGGTTAGACTTTTTGGACATCAACCCATAAGGTGATCATCCACGGTCACTGTAACAATCAACAACAAAATGCTTAATACAACCAGACAAGCAGGACGTAGGGTTTTACGTGTAAGCGGCCCGAACCTTGGTAAAAAGGCTTGCCGGGTGCTGATTGTTAGCTCTGCTCTTCACGTCACCTCTCCCCGCCCTATGATCACAAGGCTTTCACGTTGATTCCCATAGGTGTTGAACTCGCATTCGCCGACACCAGGCAACCTGGTGGCACGGCCAGGCGGGGGGCGTGCAGGGAGGCCGCCTAGGCAGGCCCTCTCTCCCCTTTGGCCTACCTTTGGTGCTCGTGAAGCTTCCGTCATGCTGATTTTTATATACTTTTCTTGGGATTTTTGGCGCTCTGTAAATTGGGGTAAAAGTCCCTGAAAAAAAGACATCAACAGACAGAACCTAGCACTGGGTGCACTGAGTTAGTAGGTTAGTCCAAATATGTGTAAAAAGGTATGGAAGTGTAGCAAAACATATAACAGTGTCACCCAAAAGATCATGGAACAAATATAAATTAAAGATATGTTTGGGACGTATCACCCCTCCATCCCGCGACAAAGAGGAGGCTCAACAAGCGCCACCGCCTCACCCATGAGTGGCGACCAGGACGAGCCCAGGTGCGGTGCAAGGCTGGGGAACCAGCTTCGCAAACCACCACCGCGTGCCTAACGAAGAAGGAGATAGTTGCCAGATCATCCATTGCGACGCTCCGCTTGATCTGTGCTCGGTCCTCGAGTTGTAGCCTCAGGGCCTGGACTGGGTCTTCCAGGATGTCATGGCGGCCGGGCACCATAACCGGGCAGCCCTCGCGTGCGTTGGCCCCTTAAGCACCGTGGATTCCCAGGCCTTCACCTGCGAGCTGCGCAGGCTAGTTTGGCTGGGCAAGTCCAAGCCCGACCTGACCCCACGCCACGACAGCCCCCTCGACCTTATAGAGTTCCTCCAACTCTACGCCCAGAGGGTCAAAGCGGAGGGTAGTGATGACAAGGTCATGGGAAACTGACTTCTGATGGCACTCAAAAAAGGCGCACAGTCATCACTCCCGAACTGGCCCGAGGACTCGTTTTCTTCATGGAGCAACCTTTGCGAGCTGTTCATTGCCAACTTCAAGGACACGCACGACCGTCCACTCTCCGTTAACGACCTGCGCTGTGGGAAGCAGCTCCCTGGCCATACCCTCCGCAAGTACATCCAGTGGTTCAGCCAGATGCGCAACAAGATCCCGCGGGCCATGGACGAGGCAGTCATCATGGCGGTCACCAATGGTGTCAAGGACCTCAACATGTGCTAAAAGGTTGCTGTCAATGACACCCTGAGCAAAGCCATGGAGTTGTTCAACCTAGCCACCAAGTGTTCCAAGGCCAAGGAGGGCGGCCTGTTTGCCCACGACAACCCTAATGACGCGCCCGAGGACGCCAAGGACAAGGCCAAGGAGGTCAAGCGCAAAGGACCCATCGTACTTGTGGCTGACCCCAAGAAGAAGCGTGCCCGAAATCGAAGCATGCCCGAGAAGGAATGTCGCCCATTCTGCCTCTACCATGACTGCACACCCACAACAATGAAGATTGCCAGGAGCTCAGGGTCCTCTAGGACGAGCGGGTTCGCCAGAACCCGCAGCACAACAACCATGGTGCTGGTCACGGCGGTGGCTTCGGTGCCGTCATATGGGACACCTACAATGGCAACCCTTGCCCGGGCTAGTATGAGCAGCCTCGCAATAATGGCGATAGGAAATCTGTGAGTCTCTAGTACAACACACGTTCTATGTCCAAAGACCTGAGTTGGCGCATGTAATCGAGAAGGTGATAGAGTTTCTTTAGGCCGACCAAATGCTACTCTGTGACTGGGTAGTTGCAAAGGTACGTTTTGGGCTTGTCCAGACCCATGCTGCGAGATGCGGTCGAGCAAGATGGAATTTGCCCCTGTGATCAGGAGAGATATACTATGGGCCCCTCGGGTGATCTGACCTGGATAAGCATGGCCATGCGATGAGAATTATGAGATAATCCGAATATTGGTCTGATTCACCATAACGAGAAAGAGGTCGTGTGGCAACAAGCATGGCCATGTCGCCTTGAGCACGACAACGTATATCGTGTGGCAAAGGGAACAAAAATATGAAGTACATGTTCGCCTAACCAGCTTCGTAGGACACTTGGAGTTTGCACGTCTTGCTAGAGGCCGCTACGGACTAGCCGAGTCAGGCATGGTGAGACTCGTGACCAAGTGAACGATAACTTAAGGGGTCTGGCGCTTAAGGGATGGAACACGTGGGCTTTAGGGTCCGTGCGAGGCCCAAGAGTTGAGCCTGCACCGGACGACTATATATAGTGGAGGTGCAGCACACTTAATCATTTGATCGCTTCGATGCTGTCATTAGGGATGTGCATCTGTTGCACCTACCCACCTCCACTTGCCAAGGCCAACTGTATGATCCAGACGTAGCAGTCTTTCGCACGGTGTTCCTCTTGCACGCGCGAATACCATTAGAGGCAATGCACCTATGCTGCTCCAGCGAACCTGTATGTGGGATCCGGCGACCAGTTGTTCAAGGGAGATCGGATGAGGAGGAGACGGACCATGCGAACGCGCAACCACATCTACTTCCGCTGCACGACACTGCGCGTCTAGTGGTAACAATCTATGATCCATCTCTGTAGCATGTTCTTGGTTGTTCTTCGTGTAGGAAAATCTTAATTGGCATGCGATGCACCTACAATAGAACCCAACAGCTGCACCCCAAAGAAGAAGCAGTCGTTGCCGTCCTATGGCTCCGCCAAAGCAAAGGGTCCAGTGGACGAGGCCAGGATCACAAGCCTGCGCATGCTGCGGGTGCTTTCCCCCTTCCGGCGTAGGAAGGCGCGCTCAGCGCCTCCCTCTTGTCTGTCTCGTGGGCTTCCACCTGGAAGGCATGTGACATGGCCGCTACACCGAGAGAGGTGCTTGGGCACCACCTCGAGGAGCGTCTCAACGCACGCCTTCATGAGCAAGGTGTACGATATCGATCCCCAGGAGATCGACAAGTTGCGGGAGGCGTGTGCCATGCACGACGGGCGCCACACAGAGTGCTTCATCAGGAGGCTGTTTACTTCTGAGGGGTCCGTGGCGGTGCGCATGTGAGTCGATGACCCGGGTCTCAAAGGGGTCGCTTCCCGGAGCTCCTTTTAGACTCCACGCGCGAGGCTAGTCTAAGGCGCACACGCTGACCGTGTTCGCATGCCTTTTGGATTAGAGAACACCACAACTACCTTCCAAATGCTATTACGACTCGCAATGGCGCCTTGCGTGGCATCGGGGCCTCGCGATCCCCAGGGCTCGAGGAGGTAGCTGACCGCTGAGAGATCGTCCTTCGAGATGCGCTTCATCAAACGTCCCGGAGCTTCTACGACAATATGATCTCCAGGTGAAGATCCGTTTCACTCGAGATCGAGGGCACCTTCGGGCCGCGCTACCCTTAGGCGTGAGGGCCCGCTCTCATGAAGTTCGCAATTTTTGGTTGTGTGGTAAACCATGTTATTTCCGTTATAAACTTATGTTGTTCGCTTGAAATGCATCATTGCTGGTTTGGCGCTTCGTCGCTTTGGGCGCTACGCGGCAGATGATTTTTTCTTGATCATTCCATGAAGGAACCTGACATAGAATTTTTGCTTGGGTACGTCCGTGTAGCATCGATAAATCCGATTGACTGACCTCTGAATTAAAGGCTTACCCCATACATGTCACCTCCCGGGGTCCTCGGTGCCAAACATCCTCGTGCAGTGGCCTCGCGATGATCACACGGTGTGTGTCGCCCCTCATGTCACATGTTCCATAAGCACGCTGGTGCGCAAAGAATGAGGCCCAACCCTCCTGAAGGCTAAGGCTAGGAGCTCCTGAGTCTTGTGTCTGGGTTATCCGACACCTTGGTAATCAACGCCTGCGACACGCTCACGTAATAGTGAGTTTGGGGTTGTACATGCACTGGAGCCTCCCAAAGTGGAAGCCCACGACGGGACGCGTCGTGGCCTTGGTAGGGGGCTCCCTCCCATGCCCAAGTGGATGTCCCCATGCTTTGTGGTGGCATAATTACTTTCGAACCGCGACTATGCCCATGCCCAAGTGGAAGCCCCATGCATCGCACTGGGGAGGATTGTCACAGCTCCATGCTCGCCAGCTTCCCGTTGTATCTCACACGGGCAGGGGCTAGGACACGATGCATGTGCTCGTGTTTCTCCCTGCAATGTTGAAAATCCAAGTGATTGAGCTATATCTCATGGCATCACCCCTCGTGCACGTTGCCTCATGGGGTCCTTGGTGTCTAGATCTTGCGCAACACCCAAGCGTAAGTAGGAAGGAGCATGGCACTCTGACCAATTCGTCCGTGTGAGAGCCGCTTGTGCGTCAAGGGGGGTGCATGAGCATCTCGACTAAGGACATTCACTATCCCTGTAGCCTCTCACCCCATGTTAATCTAGTGGCAGTTGAGATACATGCAGGGTTGGGAAAGCCGATGCAGATTACAAGGCCTTCATCATGGAGCGGGAGTTGCTTTTGCGTCAAGGGGGTGCGTGAGCATCGCGACTCATAACCTTCACTAGTCATGTATCTTCTCACCTCCTGGTAATCCAGTGGCGGTTGAGATACGCGCAGGGTTGGGCCCTGCCAACGCAGACCGCAAAGGCTCCTAACGGTGAGTACTAGGGTCCTCGAGGGTGTCGCTTGCATGTCAAGGGGATTACCTGCGCATCGCGACTCAGAGCGTTCACTAGCCCTGTAGCCTCTCACCCCCTGGTCATCTAGTGGCGGTTGAGATATGCGCAGGGTTGGTCCCTGCCAACGCGGAGCGCAAGGGCTTCTGGAGGCAAACACGAAGGCCCTCAAGCGAGTCGCTAGCGTGTCAAGGTGGGGGGTACCTAAGAATCGCAACTCAGGACCTTCACTATTCCTGTAGCCTCTGACCTCCTGGTGATCCAGTGGCGGTTGAGATACGCGCAGGGTTGGGCCCTGCCGACACAGAGCACAAAGGCAAGCGAGATCAAAACCAAGCACGGAAACAGACATTACGAACGGCAAACAGTAATTACAGAAATCAAATTGTTCCATACAGTAAAGATGATTTTTTTTAGGTAAAGGCAGGGTGCTCCTCGCTGGGCTCCTCATCATCATCGCAGGAGAATTTCTTGACCAGCGTACGCAGGTGGCCCTCCATGGGGGTCGCCAAGTCGCCATGGGACTCCTCAGGCATGGAGCCCATCATCTCTTCAAAGTTGAAGTGGGGATCGTGAAGGAGGAGATGACTGAAGACGCGGGTGGCTGCCACAGAGAAAAGGTCGCGACACTCCTCCTCCAGGATGCTGTCGACCATCTTGTCCGCGCCCTCGAGCTCCGTCACGAGCTCAGAAGAAAACTCGGCATAGCCAGCACCCTGAGGAACGAAGGGAGACTCGAGTCCCAACATACAGATAGAGCTTAGGGCCTGGCGGGCCGTGAGTTCTAGACAAGAGAGCGTGTCACAATGTGCTACTGCCTTCGCATCGGCACAGGCCCGGACCTCCTCTTCTCGGGCGGTCAACTTGGTGTTGGCCTCAGATACCTACTTCTCGTGGGCGTCCCAAGCCTCAACCACCTCGCGCTGAAGCGCCTCCATGCGCCCATGCTCCGTGATCTGCTCCACCGCGGCCCTCGCTAGCTCAGAGTCACAGTTGGCGAGCTTCGGTTCGCGGGCCTTGGAGGCGTCCCGAAGCACCCTGAAGCCGGCCTCCACTTGTTCACAACGGTTAGTGAGTGCCTCCCTCTCAGCAAGGGCGCTCGCGCAGGCGGCCTCCCGCCGACCATCTGCACGAACGGCCTCGGCATCGGTTCTAACCTACTTGGTGGAGGCCTCGATTTAGCACCATGATACTTCCATTTTGCATCTTGCTTTTATATTGATATTTATCGCTTTATGGGCTGTTATTACACTTTACAGTACTACTTATGCCTTTTCTCTCTTATTTTATAAGGTTTACCTGAAGAGGGAGAATGCCGGCAGTTGGAATTCTGGTCTCAAAAAGGAGCAACTTTCAGATACATATTCTGTGCAACTCCCAAAGCCGTGAAAACCAACGAGGAATTATTTTGGATTTTATAGAAATACTGGGCAGAAGAAGTACCAGAGGGGAGCCACTAGGAGGCCACAAGCCTCCCAGGCCCAACCTACCCCGTTGGCCGGGCCTGGGTGGCTTATGGGCCCCCTGTTGCCCCTCTAGCTCCCATATTTCGCTATAAGGAGGGTTTCGTCCCAGAAAAAATGAGGAGGAGGCTTTCGGGAGGAATCGCCGCTACCACGAGGCGGAACTTGAGCAGAACCAATCAAGAGCTCCGGTAGGGCGGTCCTGCCGGGGAAACTTCCCTCCTGGAGGGGGAAATCATCGCCATCGTCATCACCAACGCTCCTCTCATCGGAGGGGACTCATCTCCATCAACATCTTCATCAGCAACATCTCATCTCCAAACCTTAGTTCATCTCTTATAACCAATCTCCGTCTCGCGACTCCGATTGGTACTTGTAAGGTTGCTAGTAGTGTTAATTACTCGTTGTAGTTGATGCTAGTTGCATTACTCGTTGGAAGATCATATGTTCAGATCCTTAATGCTATTGAATACCTCTCGGGTCATGAACATAATTATGCTTTGTGAGTAGTCACTTTTGTTCTGAGGACATGGGATAAGTCTTGCTATAAGTAGTCATGTGAATTTGGTATTCGTTCGATATTTTGATGCGTTGTATGTTGTCTTTCCTCTAGTGGTGTTATGTGAACGTCGACTACATAATACTTCACCATTACTTGGGACTAGAGGAAGGCCATTGGGAAGTAATAAGTAGATGATGGGTTGCTAGAGTAACAGAAGCTTAAACCCTAGTTTATGTGTTGCTTCGTAAGGGGCTGATTTGGATCCACTAGTTTAATGTTATGTTTAGACTTAATCTTAATTCTTCTTTCGTAGTTGCGGATGCTTGCGAGTGGGGATAATCATAAGTGGGATGTTTATCCAAGTAAGGGCAGCACCCAAGCACCGGTCCACCCACATATCAAACTATCAAATTAGCGAACGCGAATCATATGAACATGATGAAAACTAGCTTGACAGAAATTCCCATGTGTCCTTGGGAGGGCTTCACCTCATATAAGAGTTTGTCCAGGCTTGTCCCTTGCTACAATAGGGATTGGGCCATCTTTCTGCACCTTTGTAACTATTGTTACTTGCTACTCGCTACGAATTATCTTATCACGCAACTATCTGTTACCGATAATTTCAGTCCTTGCAGAGAATATCTTGCTGGAAACCACTTGTCAGTTCCTTCTCCTACACTTGTTGGTCATCAAGACTCTTTTCTGGCGCCGTTTCCAGGGAGTGAAGCGCATTTGGTAAGTGGAATTTGGTAAGGAAACATTTATATAGTGTGCTAAAATTTATTGTCACTTGTCACTATTGAAACTAATACTTTGAGGAGCTTGTTCGGGGTATCTTCACCTCGAACGGAAGCACAAGGAGTTGCTACTCAACCTACTGCACCTACTGAAAAGATTTGTTATGAAATTTCTTCGGGTATGGTAGAGAAACTGTTGCCTAATCCTTTTTCAGGAGAAGGAACATCACATTCCGACTTGCATCTAATCTATGTAGATGAAGTTTGTGGTTTATTTAAGCTTGCAGGTTTGCCCGAGGATGAGGTTAAGAAGAAGGTCTTTCCCTTATCTTTGAGGGATAAAGCATTGACATGGTATAGGCTATGTGATGATACTGGATCATGGAACTACAACCGATTGAAATTGGAATTTCATCAAAAGTTTTATCCTATGCATTTGGTACATCGTGATCGGAATTATATCTATAATTTTTGGCCTCGTGATAGATAAAGTATCGCTCAAGCTTGGGGGAGGCTTAAGTCAATGTTATATTCATGCCCCAACCATGAGCTCTCAAAAGAAATTATTATTCAGAACTTTTATGCTCGGCTTTCTCATGATAATCGCACCATGCTTGACACTTCTTGTACCGGTTCTTTTATGAAGAGAGATGTTGACTTCAAATGGAATTTATTGGAAAGAATTAAACGCAACTTTGAAGATTGGGAGTTTAAGGAAGGTAAGGATACATGTATGAATCTTAAGTTCGATTGCGTTAAAGCCTTTGTTGAAACAAATACTTTTTGTGATTTTAGCACTAAACATGGACTTGATTCTGAGATAGTAGCTTCATTATGTGAATCATTTGCTGCTCATATTAATCTCCCTAAAGAGAAGTGGTATAAGTATCATCCTCCCATAGAAGTCAATGTAGTTAAACCCAATCCAGTTGAAGAGAAAGTCATTGCTTATAATGATCCTATTGTTCCTAGTGCTTACATTGAGAAACCACCTTTCCCTGTTAGAATAAAGGATCATGCTAAAGCTCCAACTGTGATACGTAAGGGCTACATTAGAACACCTACACCCCGTGAGCAAATTAAAGTTGAACCTAGCATTGCTATTATCAAAGATCTCCCGTCCGACAATGTTGATGGGCATGCTATTCACTTCTGTGAAGATGCTGCTAGAATTGCTAAACCACATACTAGAGACAAACATAAGCCTGTTGTTGGCATGCCTGTTGTTTCTGTTAAGATAGGAGATCATTGTTCTCTTGGTTTATGTGACGTGGGTGCTAGTGCTAGTGCAATACCTCGATCTTTATATGATGAAATTAAAGATGAGATTGCACCTGTCGAGATGGAACCTATTGACGTTACTATTCAGCTTGCCAATAGAGATACTAGCCGCCCTTTGGGAATTGTTAGAGATGTTGAAGTATTGTGTGGTAAAACTAAGTATCCTACTGATTTTCTCGTTCTTTCTACCACACAATATAACTTTTGTCCCATCATATTTGGCAGACCTTTCCTCAATACTGTCAATGCTCATATTGACTGTGTGAAGCAAACTGTCACTGTTGGCTTTGAAGGTGTGTCACACGAATTCAATTTCTCCAAGTTTGGTAGACAACCTCATTAAAAGGAATTGTCTAGTAAATATGAAATTATTGCTCTAGCTTCTATTGATGTGCCTCCTACTGATCCTTTAGAGCAATACTTCCTTGAGCATGAAAATGACATGCATATGGATGAAAGGAATGAGATAGATAGAGTTATCTTTGAACAACATCCTATCCTTAATAATAATTTGCCTCTTGAACTCCTTGGAGATCCACCCCCACCAAAGGGTGATCCTGTGTTTGAGCTTAAATAGTTACTTGATACTCTTAAGTATGTTTATCTTGATGAAAAGAGATATATCATGTTATTATTAGTGCTAGACTTTCAGAGAATGAAGAAAAGAAATTATTGAAAACTCTGAGGAAGCACCGTGCTGCTATTGGATATACTCTTGACGATCTTAAGGGCATTAGTCCCACTCTATGCCAGCATAAAATTAAAACCGATCCTGATTCCAAACCAGTTGCCGATCATCAACGGAGATTAAATCCTAAGATGAAAGAAGTAGTAAGAAAAGAAATACTAAAGCTCCTGGAAGCAGGTATTATCTATTCTGTTCCTCATAGTGAATGGGTAAGTCCGGTGCATTGTGACCCTAAGAAGGGAGGTATTACCGTTGTCCCTAATGATAAAGATGAATTGATCCCATAGAGAATTGTTACTGGCTATAGGATGGTAATTGATTTTAGGAAATTGAATAAAGCCACTAGGAAAGATCATTACCCTTTGCCTTTTATTGACCAAATGCTAGAAAGATTGTCCAAACACACACACTTCTGCTTTCTAGATGGTTATTCTGGTTTCTCCCAAATACCTGTTGCACAATCTGATGAGGAGAAAACAACTTTTACCTGCCCTTTCAGTACCTTTGCTTATAGACATATGCCTTTTGGCTTATGTAATGCACCTGCTACCTTTCAAAGATGTATGATGGCTATATTCTCTACCTTCTGTGAAAAGATTGTTGAGGTTTTCATGGATGATTTCTCCATTTACGGGTCTTCTTTGGATGATTGCCTCAGCAACCATGATCCAGTTTTGCAGAGACGTAAAGATACCAACCTTGTGTTGAAGTGGGAGAAGTGCCACTTTATGGTTAATGAAGGCATCATCTTAGGTAATAAAATTTCTGAAAGAGGTATTGAAGTCGATAAGGCTAAGGTTGATGCGATCAAGAAAATGCCATGCCCTACAGACATCAAAATTATAAGAAGTTTCCTTGGTCATGTTGGTTTCTATAGAAGGTTCATTAAAGACTTCTCTATGATTTCTAGGCCTCTTACCAATCTCTTGCAAAAAGATATTCCTTTTGTTTTTGATGATGATTGTGAGGAAGCATTTGAAATTCTTAAGAAGGCCCTTATAACTGCACCTATTGTTCAACTACCTGATTGGAACCTACCTTTTGATATTATTTGTGATGCTAGTGATTATGCTGTTGGTGCTATTCTACAACAAAGAGTTGATAAGAAATTGAATGTTATTCTTTATGCTAGTAAAACTCAAGACAGTGCCCAAACAAACTATGCTACTACTGAAAAGGAATTTTTAGTAGTCGTGTTTGCATGTGAAAAGTTCAGATCTTACATTGTTGATTCCAAGGTTACTATTCACACTGATCATGCTTCTATTAAGTATCTCATGGAAAAGGAAGATGCTAAACCTAGACTTATCAGATGGGTTCTCTTGCTACAAGAATTTGATTTGCATGTTGTTGATAGGAAGGGTGCTGAGAACCCCGTAGCAGATAACTTGTCTAGGTTGGAGAATGTTCTTGATGACCCACAACATATTGATGATAGCTTTCCTAATGATCAATTTAGTGTCATCAATGCTTCACGTAGTGCCCCGTGGTATGCTAATTATGCAAATTATATTGTTGCTAAATTTATACCACCTATTTTCACATACCAACAAAAGAAGAAATTCTTCTTTGATTTGAGACATTACTTTTGGGATGATCCTCGCCTTTATAAAGAAGGAGTAGATTGTGTTATTAGACGTTGTGTACCTGAGCATGAACAGGGACATATCCTACAGAAGTGTCACTCCGAGGCTTACGGAGGATACCATGCGGGAGATAGAACTACACACAAGGTATTGCAATCTGGTTTCTATTGGCCTACCCTCTTCAAGGATGCCCGTAAGTTTGTCTTGTCTTGTGATGAATGTCAAAGAATAGGTAATATCAGTAAACGTCAGGAAATGCCTATGAATTATTCACTTGTCATTGAAACATTTGATGTTTGTGGTTTTGATTATATGGGACCTTTTGCAAATTCTAACGGGTATACTCATATTCTAGTTGTTGTTGATTACGTTACTAAGTGGGTAGAAGCTATCCCAACTAGTAGTGCAGATCAAAACACCTCTATTAGGATGCTTAAAGAAGTTATTTTCCCTAGATTTGGAGTCCCTAGATATTTGAAGACTGATGGTGGTTCACATTTTATTCATGGTGCTTTCCATAAAACGCTTGCTAGGTATGATGTCAACCATAGAATTGCATCTCCGTGTCATCCTCGGTCCAGTGGTCAAGTAGAGCTAAGTAATAGAGAAATTAAACTAATTCTGCAGAAGTGTGTTAATAGGTCTAGAAAGAACTGGTCTCAGAAGCTTGAAGATGCACTGTGGGCTTATAGAACTGCTTATAAGAATCCCATGGGCATGTCTCCGTACAAAATGGTTTACGGTAAAGCATGTCATTTACCTCTTGAGCTAGAACATAAGGCTTATTGGGCAATCAAAGAGTTCAACTTTGATTTCAAACTTGCTGGTGAGAAGAGGTTATTTGACATTAGCTCACTTGACGAATGGAGAACTCAGGCATATGAAAATGCCAAGTTGTTTAAAGAAAAAGTGAAGAGGTGGCATGATAAAAGGATACAAAAACGTGATTTCAATGTAGGTGATTATGTATTTCTATACAATTCTCGTTTAAGATTTTTTGCAAGCAAGCTTCTCTCTAAATGGGAAGGTCCTTCCATTGTTGAGGAAGTATATCGTTCTGGTGCCATAAAGATCAACAACACGGAAGGTAATTTTCCGAGAGTTGTAAATGGGCAAAGAGTCAAGCATTATATCTGTTGAATGCAATATTATTAATACCGTAACTCCGAAGGAGTACATAAGGGATATTTATCAGCCTGATTCAGACTCCAAAAACGAAGAGGTATGTGATTCGGTACGTAAACCGACTCCAAAACTTTTCCAGTAGCAATTTTTCTCCGTCTTTGATTTTTTAGAAAAATAGAAAAAATTAAAATAGTACGGAAGGTGCACTAGGAGGCCACAAGACTGCCAGGCCCGGCCTACCCCCCTGGCCAGGCCTGGGTGGCTTGTGGGCACCTCTTGTGCCTCTCAGACTCCGTTTTCTGGTGGAATACTCCTTTTGGTCGGGAAAAATTCATTATATATTCTCCCGAAAAGTCTGACCCTCGTATCACGCAAATATCCTATGTTTTTGTTTCGAGCTGTTGTGCAGACAAATCTAGATCGCTATGGCGTCCCCAAAAGTTCCAAAGGACAAGTTCTTCGAGAAGGTCATCAATCCATACCTCACGGGAGTGTTGCAACACCCTCAATCTATCGAGATGCATGAGGGGGTGTTGCACATCTATGATGTTGAGGGGCCTAAGAAGATCGAAAGTGTAGAGGCGAGGCTCGAAGCAATGGAGTAGCAAGTCTTCAAGTGCCAAGGGATGGTGGAACGCGGTCTCAACGCCAACCACATGATGATCACGGAGTTCACCAACAAGCACAAGATCGATGCCAATGACATTGGGAAGCACCTCTCCAGGCTCTATGACAGAATGATCACCTCCAGACCCAGATATACGACCTGCAGAAACAAAAAAGTGAGTATGAGTATAGATTTAAATCAATACGGTTGGCTGCAGATTCGAGGATTGCGGAGACTCGATCATCTTTCCACGTTGGAGCACCTATGCCCTGGAAGACAGAGAATCAACCCCAGACTGCAACAACTCCACCACCATCACCTTCGAGGGAATACAATTAAGCATGGGTATGGGCACTCCCCTTGGCTTGTGCCAAGCTTGGGGGAGTTGCCCCGGTATCGTATCACCATCACATCTTTTGCCTTTACCTTTTTCTTAGTTCGATCCTTTTTGATTTTATCTTTTTCTAGTATAATAAAGTTCTTAGTATGATCTGGGCTTGAGTTTTGCTTTGTGTCACCCCCAATGTAATCGAGTTCGTGAGTCATATAATAAAGAGTATTTTAGTTAAGGGCCTTGCCTCATGCCATGATCTAAAGAAAAGAATAATAAAAGAACAATAGCATGAAAGATCATGTAATGATCTTATGGGAAGTGATGACTTCACATATAAAAAGAATGTTGATTGAAACTTGTTGTGGGTGGACATTGTTGCAATTAATAGGAAGTAATAAAGAAAGATGTGAATACTCATTAAACTATTACATGCTTAGAAGTAGATGTTGGACAAGTAAGGCAACATAATGAATTATGTTTTCTTGGTTCCGAACAATGTTATATGACTAGAGATCCCTTAGCATGTGACGCTTGCTTCCACCTCATATCAGCCAAATCTTCCGCACTAAGTAGAGATACTACTTGTGCATCCATAAACCTTCAACCCAGTTTTGCCATGAGAGTCCACCATACCTACCTATGGATTGAATAAGATCCCTCAAGTAAGTTGTCATCGGTGCAAGCAATAAAAATTGCTCCCTAAATATGTATGATCTATTAGTGTGTGGAAAATAAGCTTTGTACAAACTTGTGAGGAGGAATACATAAAAGCGACAGACTGCATAATAAAGTTCTTTATCACAGGAGGCAATATAAAGTGACGTTCCTCCACACTAAGAGATCACACATCCAAACCTCAAAAGCGCATGACAACCTCTACTTCCCTCTGCAAAGGGCCTATCTTGTACCTTTACTTTTTATCCTTAAATGAGTCATGGTGATCGACACCAATTCCTTATTTCGCCATTATCTTGGCAAACGTCATGTGCTAGGGAAAGATCTATATTCATATGTCAACTTGGAAGTAAGTACTCATGAATTATTATTGTTGACATTACCCTTGAGGTAAGTAGTTTGGAGGCAAAACTGTAAGCCCCTATCTTTCTCTGTGTCCAACTAAAGCTTCGATCTCATGAGTACCACGTGAGTTTTAGCACTTGTAGAAGACGAAAGGATGATTGAGTATGTGGATTTGCTTTACAAGCTCTTATTTGACTCTTTCCGATGTTATGATAAATGGCAATTACTTCAATGATTAAAGGCTATTGGTTGTTAATTCTCAATAAGGTTCTTGATCCATACTTTACTTTGTGAAGGAATTGTCACTTTAGCATAAGATATTATATGACGATATTGATGTTGTAATTATGATCATGATGTGTGCATGTCCGTATTTTTTTCGACACCTCTATCTCTGAACATGTGGGCATATTTATTGATCTCGGCTTTCGCTTGAGGACAAGCGAGGTCAAACTTGGGGGAGTTGATACGTCCATTTTGCATCATGCTTTTATGTTGATATTTATCGCTTTATGGGTTGTTATTACAATTTATGGTACAATACTTATGCCTTTTCTCTCATATTTTATAATGTTTACCTAAAGAGGGAGAATGCCGGCAGCTGGAATTCTGGTCAAAAAAAGGAGCAAGTCGAGATACCTATTCCGCGCAACTCCAAAAGCCATGAAAATCAATGAGGAATTATTTTGGATTTTATAAAAAAATACTGGGCGGAAGAAGTACCGGAGGGGAGCCAGCAGGAGGCCACAAGCCTGCCAGGTCCGGACTACCCCCCTGGTCGGGCCTGGGTGGTTTGTGGGGCCCCTGTTGCCCCTCCGGCTCCCATCTTTTGCTATAAGGAGGGTTTCGTCCCAGAAAAAATAGTGAGGAGGCTTTCGGGACGAAGCGCCGCCGCCACGAGGTGGAACTTGAGCAGAACCATTCTAGAGCTCCGGCAGGGCCGTCCTGCCGGGGAAACTTCCCTCCCAGAGGGGGAAATCGTCGCCATCGTCATCACCAACACTCCTCTCATCAGAGGGGACTCATCTCCATCAACATATTCATCAGCACCATCTCATATCCAAACCCTAGTTCATCCCTTGTAACCAATCTCTGTCTCGCGACTCCGATTGGTACTTGTAAGGTTGCTAGTAATGTTAATTACTCTTTGTAGTTGATGCTAGTTGGATTACTCGGTGGAAGATCAGATGTTCATATCCTTAATGCTAGTCAATATCTCTCTGGTCATGAACATAATTATGCTTTGTGAGTAGTCACTTTTGTTCCCGAGGACATGGGATAGGTCTTGCTATAAGTAGTCATGTGAATTTGGTAGTCGTTCGATATTTTGATGTGTTGTATGTTGTCTTTCCTCTAGTGGTGTTATGTGAACGTCGACTACATAACACTTCATCATTACTTGGGCCTAGAAGAAGGCATTGGGAAGTAACAAGTAAGTGATGGGTTGCTAGAGTGACAGAAGCTTACACCCTAGTTTATGCGTTGCTTCGTAAGGGGCTGATTTGGATCCACTAGTTCAATGCTATGGTTAGACTTAATCTTAATTCTTCTTTCGTAGTTGTGGATGCTTGAGAGAGGGGTTAATCATAAGTGGGATGTTTGTCCAAGTAAGGGCAGCACCCAAGCACCTGTCAGCCCACATATCAAACTATCAAATTAGTGAACGCGAATCATATCAACATGATGAAAACTAGCTTGATAGAAATTCCCATGTGTTCGCGGGAGCGCTTCACCTCATATAAGAGTTTGTCCAGGCTTGTCCCTTGCTACAAAAGGGATTGGGCCATCTTGCTGCACCTTTGTTACTATTGTTACTTGCTACTCGATACGAATTATCTTATCACACAACTATCTGTTATCGATAATTTCAATCTTGCAGAGAATATCTTGATGAAAACCACTTGTCAGTTCCTTCTGCTCCTCGTTGGTTTCGACACTCTTACTTATCGAAAGGACTACGATAGATCCCCTACATTTGATGGTCATCACACCACCCCGTGGCCAACCTCACTCGCTAAGCGGCCAGGCGCACCTCGGTATGCCAGAAATCAACCTTGAGTTGGGCGAGTATGTTCAAGGCATCGGTCAGGGCCCCGTGTGAGAGGAACGCGTCCTGGCCCGTCAGGACCACATGACGGAGCAAGGCATTCTGGCCCGTTAGGGCGAGGGCATCTGGAGATGCCGTCTCCCTGGCGCTGCCCGCTGCCATAACCAGAACCACGCAACGCCCTCTACTTGGGGTGCCGGGAGCTCTGGGTACTCCCCCGCATTGGGCATCTGCAGCGCTCACGAAGGCCATCACCTCTATATCCAAGGCCCCGGCAGTGACCACAGTCTCGACAGTCGTAATCGGGGGCTGGAACGCCGCAGCCTTGGTTGATGACACTGGCGGTTGGGCCACTGTGACCTCGACGTTCGCATCTCCTTGCGGCATGGAGGGGACACTTGGAGACGCAGTAGCCCCTGTGCACCCGAGCACGGCGCCCGGCATGCGCGAGCTACCTCCATGCCCGCTGAAACCCCGACAAAGGGACGAAGGCGCTCTCAACACTCGTGTCACCTTTGCACTTCTTCTTCTTCTCGCCACCGACATGGAGCCTGCGTCGGAGAAGGGACGGCCCGCTTCCTCTTCTTCTCGATGGCGGGCAACGCGTACTCACCACCTTCGCGAGTAGCCCCGCCGCCACCAAAGGGGTGCTCGACGGGGACCCCGACGAGCTCATCCTAACCTCCCTCCTCCCTAGGGGTCTGAGGTTCCCCCCAGAGAGGTACGACCATCACCGGGGGAGGTGTCGCACCATCGTTAGGGGCTCCCGTCGCCAGCTCATCGGCCGTCGTGAGGCCCAACCCTGTTTCCTCTCCTTAGGCCACGTGCTCAGAGGGGATCACCTAGCATTGTTCATCTGCAGCAACGTCGTCCATGGGATTGCGCAGGGACGGATGGAGGTTGGGTGGCAGAATCAGGTTGGCATCCCCCTCCCCTTCCATCGCCTCAGAGTCTTGGTCGTTGTCGTCATTGCTAGAGGACGACACTCTGATGGGGGAGCCCTTCTGTGGCCCGACGAGCTCCCATTCGTAGAAGGCGGGTTTCCCCACGTGTCGTCATGCTCCACCCGTTCATCATGGCCCACAAGCGGTATGAACCCACATTCGTCTCGCCCCCCAACTATCGGGTCGCAAACGCCGCGGGCTCGGGGGCTACTTTCGGGGATCTAGGACCGGGGGTATCCAGGCCCGCCTGCTTGCGGCCCAGGGCTGTCACGACCGGTTCCAAAATAAAATAATTTATTGGAAATCAGCCATGGGTGTCACGAGTGTAGAAAAATATTTCCCACTCATAGACTCATCTTAATACAGAAAACGTGTAGTACTTCTACTGCTCAACAAAGTAGAGCGGAGGTCGCTCAACAAATTATTATAACATCTCCAAGTATCACACAGATGGATATGTTACAGTGGTAATGGGATAATTCTACTGCTCGTAATAAAGGGGGAACGTCGCATCATAGTAATGTGACATGACAAGTACTACTATGTGCCAAGCGTTAGAGTGAGGCTTGACGATTTATTCGCGGGGGTGGAAGCGGTGAAATAATACAGCGGCGGACTCCAGGATCGCAAGACTGACTGGGACTCTTCTAGACGTCGGAGTCACTATCGAACTCTTCATCCACGAGGTCTCCTTCATCCATATTTGGACACATCAACAAGCCAAAGAGTACTTCAAAAAGTACTCGCAAATAGTTAGCACAAAAGATGAGATGCATGCAGTTAATTGTTAATATGCATGGTTCACATCATAATATATCAAATAGATATGTTAGAAATAAATCAAGTTAGTGGATAAATCAGGTGGTAATCCTCGTGAGATGTCCCAAGAGAGATATAAAAATGCACCGATCGGGTGTCTCGAGTGATGCCTCAATATGTTAGCAATGGATGAATGTTAAATTCTGTTAGTGAGCAAAAAACACATCAAAAGTTCATACATGCTTGCCTGGCTCCACGTAGTCGGGATCGAGCTCGGTGAAGTTAAGGTCGATGTTTCCTTCGTTGGAATCTATGTCATATAACAAATACCGTCATAAGAGTTGAGTCCTAGCTACTGTCTCCGAGAATCTGAAAATAAACAAGACCCTCACAGCAAGATTTTGCAAAAATAATCAATTCAAAATATGTTATAGATTAATAGTTATAAGCAAAACAAGATCATGGATCATTCTACAATAAAATAGAATCTGTCGAGGGGCTACTTTGAGAAAACTCATAATGCCCGAAGGGTTATGGGCCAACCCGCAGGGAAAACAACTTTTGGAGAAGGCGCATTCAACAAAAATGGTTCAGAAAAGAATAGAACCCTGATGAGGGGGCCCCACAACATCAGGTTCCAACGTCACCGACGCTAGAGGCGCGCGGTGGTTGCCGGCGGAGATAGAAGGAGGGGAAGGACAAGCTAAAGTCACCTACACAATCACTGAGTTCATGCGAGTCGATGAGAAGTGGATTGGACTGAAGAGGGTGCTCTCTGCCGATGGCGACCTAGCTCCGGCGGACGACCGCGTCGGTCAACACTGAAGCTTATCGAAGGAAAGGCCTGCGGCCCAATTGCGGTGCGGTTGAGGAAGAGGAACTCACAAGGGAGACATTGAGAGGCCTGGGGGCTCACATCTCCATTTACCTTGCTCGAGCTCCGTCAAGAATAGAAGCGGACCGAAGTGGCCGGAGTTGGAGAAGAAGGCCTCTCCGAGGCCCTTCTCTGGCTTGCGCAAGGCTTCGGTGTGATGGGACGAGCAGGAGAAGCTGATGAGTGGTTTGGCTGCAATACAGGGGCTCTATTTATAGAAGCCCGAGTGGGGTGACGTGGAGCTTAACTCCGACGATTAATTCCGGTGATCTAGGGGCTTAATCAGGGGGTTAGGTGGTCAGGTCAGCACCCACTCAGTGCAGGGACTCCAGTTTTGGTCAAAGCTAGAACAATCATCATCGCAGGATGCGGCTCGACGTTGCAGTTCTCTCTGCGCACGACGGTAGCAGAGGGCACGTTGTGCAGTGCCCGGGGCATGGTGACGGCAAATGCGGTGCGCACTACAAGCCAGGGACACACGAAACTCACAATGGAGAGGGATGGTGCGTAAACGGCCAGAGCTGTAACAAGGGGGGCCCTAATGGCTGCGACTGTCTCTACTCGAGCTGCTGTCGGAGCTCGCTGGCTCAGGCCAGCTCACCACCGATGCCAGCATGCGTCCAAAGGAGGCGGGTGGATAGGATCGAGCACAGGGGCGAACCATCCTTGTTGATACTGCTGAGATTCACAAACCGACACACTGAAGCGGCGAACACTGAATCTGGTTCAGAGATTGTGGCCAATGCACACCTGGTGCTTGACCAAATGAAAATGGCATGTGGAAAAGGTTGTTGGAGCTGGAAATTTATGCGATGGCGTCTCATTCGGTGCAGAGGTAGTATGTAAATTTGCAGAATTTTGAAAATGTTTAAGACAAGTTTTAAATAAAAACAAAATATTTTGGTCAAACTTGAGTCAAATCAAATTTGAAATTTTCAAACTTGGGAGCCCATGATTATTGGCGGAATAGGTTTAACCTACT
This sequence comes from Hordeum vulgare subsp. vulgare, assembly GCF_904849725.1. NCBI lineage: Eukaryota > Viridiplantae > Streptophyta > Magnoliopsida > Poales > Poaceae > Hordeum > Hordeum vulgare. The sequence continues at coordinate 269,762,722 of NC_058521.1, read as the reverse complement.
GAGGCCTTCAAAGTATAGGAGTTTGGGTCTCAAAGCTCAAAGGAAACTATGAGTTCCTTTAAAAATTTGTGGGGTCAAAACTGTTTACAGCAAATCCTTTTAATTGAAATAGAATATGAAAGGTGGTTAAACCCTCCTAAAACTTTGAGAACTCACCTTTGAAGAAAACCTAGATGATGGAGAGGGGTCATGTGATAGAATTCAGAAGGGACGGAGGAAGGACAATTGTTGAAGAAGAGGAACAAGGGGACCTATGGAAATTTATTCCAAAGTTTTGTTAAAAGAGCACAAGGAGCTTCAAACCAATACATTTTGAAGAGAGGCAAACAAACGTCCTTCTTAAACTAGACATGTTGGGAAAGAAAGCTCAAAAGATTTTCTTAAAATGGTTTTCGAGGAAACTCAAGAGTTTTCATCAAGCCAAAATTTTAAATCCCTTTAAAAAAACTCAAAGCCAAAGAATTCCAATTTAAAAATTGTGGGTGTTACAACACCTACCCCCTTAAGAAAAATCTCGTCCCCGAGATTTTAGCCAGTCCTCAAGAAGATGTGGTTGTTCTTTCTGCAAAAAATCTTCTCTTACCCAAGTGTCCGCATCCTCCGAATAATTGCTCCACTGCACTCTGAATAGCTTGGTGACTTTCTGACGTGTCCTCCTTTTTATCTCCTCTAATATTCTCACGGTGTGTTCCTCATAGGATAGTTCTTGTTGCACTTCTATACTGTCATGGGCTACCTGTTGATTGGGGTTCCTTACACACTTACTGAGTTGAGAAATATGGAATACATTGTGCACATCTGACAGTTCCGCGGGTAGGTTGAGTTGATAGGCAACTTTCCCCTTTGAGGAATTATCCTAAATGTTCCGATGAAGTGGGGAGCAAGCTTGCCCTTGACCTTGAACATTTGTAGTCCTCTCATTGGTGATACCTTGAGATACACATAATCATTTGGATTGAAATCGACGTCACCGTGTTTTTGATCCTAATAGCTCTTCTAACGGCTTTGGGCTGTCTTGAGTCTATTCCGTATGAGCATTACCTTGTCCTCTGCCTCTTGAAGCAATTGTGGGCCAAATATACGGCTATCTCCGCTTTTTGACCAATTTAGAGGCGTACGTCATCCTCTTCCGTATAAGGCTTAAAAAGGTGACATTTGTAGGCTTGCCTGATAGCTGTTGTTGTATGAGAATTCGGCGCAGGGCAAGCTATCCTCCCAATTGTTTCCGTATGTGAGTACACAATCCGTGAGCATGTCTTCGAGAATCTGATTTACATGCTCGGTCTATCATCCAGTTTGCGGGTGATATACTGTGCTGAACATTAATCGGGCTCCCAATGCTTGTTGCAAATAATCCCAAATCCTTGATGTAAACTGGGTGCCTCTATCGGATACAATAGTTTTAGGTGTCCCATGTAAGCACACGATGCGGGCAAGGTATAATCTGGCCAGCTTCTGAGTGGAGTAAGTAGTCTTTAACGGAATGAAGTGAACCACCTTGGTGAGTCGATCTGTGATGACCCATATAACATCGCGTCCCTTTCGTGACTAGGGTAGTCCAACAATAAAGTGGATGCCTACTTCATCGCACTTCCACTAGGGTACATTCATAGGTTGCAACAGTCCTGCTGGCTTCTGGTGTTCTGCCTTGATTCGTTGGCACAAATCACAGCGGGCAATGAAAGGCGCATTATCCCTTTTCATCCCGTACCACCAATATTTGGCTTGTAGATCCTTGAACGTTTTTGTACCCCATCATGGACTGAGCTTCCTCCAAAATTTGAACTTCAAGGTCCTCTTGGTTTGGTACGCATAATCGGTCTCCGTACCATAATATTTCGTGTTCGTCAATAATAAATTCTGGTGCCTTACCAAGGTCCACCTTTCTCTTTATGCCTTCAATGCAGGGGTGCTTCTTTTTAGTCTTCTTGGTATTCTCATCCATTGTGGGTTGTACTTCTAGTTGTGCAATAGTGCCTCCCAGAACGAGAAGCAGATTTAGCACAGCGAACTCTCGGCCAATTTTGGGTCTTAGCTTTGGCACCCGATCTTGGACTAAGGTGGGGTTCTTGCTGATAGCATCGGCTACCACATTATCCTTACCATGATGGTAATGCATACCCACGTCGTAATCCTTGATTAATTCCAACCAACGACATTCTCATGGGTTGAGATTAGGTTGTGTGAAAATATACTTGAAACTATTATGATCTGTATATATCTCACATTGATTTAAAAGTAGAAAGTGCCTTCATTCCTTGAGGGCGTGTATCACTGCAGCCAATTCCAAACCATGAGTGGGGTAGTTTTGTTCGTGTCATCGTAATTGTCTTGAGGCGTAAGCCACAACTTTCCCTTCCTGCATAATTACACATCCGAGGCCTTTCCTTGAGGCGTCACAATATACCTCTAAATCTTTGTTTAAATCTGGAACAATTAGTACTGGTGTCGTGGTCAGTCTCTTCTTCAGCTCTTGGAAGCTATACTCACAGGCTTGAGTCCATTCAAACTTCTTGTCCTTTTGAGTAGCTGGGTCATGGTTGGCGATAGTTGAAAAACTTTCAATAAATCTTCGGTAATATCCCGCCATTCCGAGGAAACTTTACATATGTGTCATTCTAGTTGGTTGCAGCCATTCACTTACAGCCTTGACCTTCTCAGGATCCACAGCTATGCCTTCTTGGGTCATTACGTGTCACAAAAATCCGACTTGTTTCAGCCAAAACTCACATTTGCTGAACTTGGCATACAACTGATGCTTATGCAGTTCTCCCAACACAATCGTTAGGTGTTCTCCATGCTCTTCGGTGTTCTTGGAGTAGACAAGTATGTCATTGATGAAGACTACGACAAACTTATCGATGTACTTCATGAATACCTTATTCATTAAATGCATGAAGTAAGCCGGCGCATTTGTTAAACGGAAAGGCATCACAGTAAACTCATACAATCCGTATCATGACATAAATGCTTTCTTCGGAATGTCTTCTGAAAGTATCTTAAGTTGATGATATCCTGACCGCAAATCAATTTTTGAGAACACTTTTGCTTGTGCTAATTGGTCAAACAAATCATTTATCTTGGGCAGTGGATACTTGTTCTTGATGGTGGCCATGTTAAGGGCTCGATAATCGAGACAAAGTCTTAGTGTCCCATCTCTCTTTTTGGCAAATAATACTGGCGATTCCCAAGGCGAGGAGTTGGGTCTGATGTATCCTTTGTCCAATAACTCTTTTATTTATTTCTTGAGTTTCACTAATTCAGTAGGTGACATGCAGTATGGTTTCTTGTATATTGTGGTTGTACCAGGTGCAAGCTCAATAACAAATTCTATTTCTCTGTCTCGTGGCATACCTGGTAGTTCATTAGGAAATACATTCAGAAATTCAAAAATAACAGGGGCGTCCTTTATTTCAGTAGCTTCCATTTTATTCAGTCGAGCTTGAGTTGACTTCTTCCTTTCTTGTGCTGCAACTTTAATATTTTACCCTTATGGTGGTTGAGTGTGACCTTTCGGTTGAAGTAGTCAATAAATCCCTTGTTGGTATTTAGCCAATCCATTCCTAGAATAACATCCAAATTTTTCGCTTTCGATCACAATGATATTTTCCCAAAACGTCAAACCTTCGATCGAAATGGTAACACACTTGCAATATTTTTGTGTAATGTGCTGTACTCCCGGGGACTTGATGGTCATCAAATTTTCCAAGGGAAGGGTTGAAAAGTTGTGTTTCAAGGCAATTTTTTCTGAAATGAACGAATGGGAAGGTCCAGAATCAAACAAAGCCATGGCAGGACTTTTGTTGATAGGAAACTTACCAAGTACTATCACTGGTGCATTCGTAGCATCTTCTTTGGCGACAAGATTCACGTGACCCTTCCTGTGATTGTTGTTGGGACTGAAGTTGTTGCGCTTTGGTGCTGAGTAATAGCTGGGAGGGTTTGTTTTAGTCGTGCCATTACCGACCTTTGGGCACCGTCGGGCGAGGTGTCCAGCCTCTCGGCAGGAGTAACATGTGATACCGGGGTGGGGAGTAAAATCCTTGTTCCTCACATCAAAATGGGTGTTGACTCTATTGGTTGAAGTTAGGGCACGAGGAATTTGATTCTTTACGTCCTCAGTCTTGTGCTTGATGTTGCGAGTTGGTGCCGAGTTGTTATGACGATGCTTACAATGTCGTCCAGACTGCGGCGTTCGGCCTCAAGCATGTTGGCCTTGTCCACAAGTGTTTGAAGTCTGGAAAGGTGTGAACGACGAGCTGGCATTTTAATGTCGGAGCGAGTCTATCCAGGAACTTCTCCATTCTCTTTTCTTCTGTCCCATAGTCTTCACTCGCACAACGGGATACTTGATTATACTGGTCCAAGTATTCCATTCTAGTGGAACTCCATCGTTTGAGATCTTCAAATCCCCTCTTCTTAATTTTGATAATGTTGTTTGGAATGTGTGCCCCACTGAAACTCTCCTAGAATTTGGCCCACGTGATATTGTTCTCGTTGGGGTGTATGCAGGGATATTCTAACACCACGAGGCTACGGCTCCAGTCAGATAGTGCGATGCGTAGAGTACCTTCTCATGGTCGAAACATTGCACAATAATAAGCTTCCTTTCAATGTCACGTAGCCAATCGTATACTTCCAAAGGTTTGATGGTATGCGAAAAGTTGGCGGACGTGTCTTATGTAATTCAACCAATCTGGAGTGTTGTGGGTGTGGCCCACACTGATTTCTCATATTCGTTAGCTAGTTCATCGTATCGTGGTGCTGTTGCTGGCTCTGCTCATTAAGACAACATCCTTCCGAAAATGTTGGGTCGCTCTCGTGTTGGCTTGACTGTCCTTGAGTGAAGTCATTTTCTATCTCAGCAGACTGATTTTCACTCTGCATTCTTGCCATGGAGCGTGTCAAGGGACGGCTCATTTTCTCAAAGCTGGGTTAATGCCGTAAAAACCAAATGATACATCCAAGTTCAAGGGAACATAAAAATAAAATTCTATCCAAGGAAACACCATGAAAATCTTTTCCATAAAATAACCATCGAGTTTGGAGAAGGACTGCGGCACATCTTACATCGCGCATAATTATACATATGACTCAGGTCATACTCTCGTATGCGTGACATGTTATTTAAGTTAGTGCCCTTCTCGTGGTCCTACATGACACAACACGACTACTTCCCTTCAGTCAAAGAGCAAAAACATGATACATATCATACAAGTGCACAGACGCTCTGTTGCACCATCTCTAGGTGAAGTTGGAAGGGACCTGGATCGGCTGGCCCAGGGAAAGTCCTAGATGGGGAGCTAGGGAGTCCACTTCCTCTAGCGCGAGATCTAGGCGGACAGCACGAGACGGCGAAGCATGAACTGGACTAGCAGGCATAGCAGCTCTAATGGGGGCAGGAGCAATGACCTGATTGAACTCTTCAATCGTAGGCAGTTGGCGGCAAAGCTGGGTTGGCGGAGTGCATGAAGTAGAGGAAGATGGGCATGACCGAGGTGGTGCGGGGCGAAGGAGCTCAGTCCTAATATGAGGACGAGTAAGGGCCTCCATGCGAGCAGCCACCAAGTCATCCACCAAGCCGTCAAAGGCTGACTCCAAGGCCATGAGGTAGTGCATGAGCATCCCAATAGCATCATCTTCCTCTCCTTGGGGGCAGGCAAAAGCATAGTGAGTGGTGTACGACATGAGGCATGGCACGTAGTGATAAGGACGAGTCTTCATCAGTGTAAGGGTGTCCCGGAGATGGGGAATAGCCTGCCTAGCTGCCATCTGAATAGCATGCCTCTTCGTAGGCATGGCTCTCTCAACAAAACAAAGACAACGAGCCTATGATCGCCCAACATTAAAATACACCGACATCTCATGTATCATCAGGGAGTCGCTGTTCTGGTGACGGTAGAACGTGTATTGGGTGCGATTCGTCGGTCCAATCGCGATGTTGGCAATGACGGAAAGAAGTCGCGAAAATCCCGCCGGCTCATCGGCAAACACGTGAGACGGGCAACCGCTGCCAGCCATCTACATAGTAGACAATATTTTCATATAGTCATAACATAAATATATGTTGACTAAGAGAACAATATTTACAGTATGCAGGATAATAAAGCAGCTAATCTGGTTAGCGACCGTGCTTAGGGGTTTCCTACACTCAGCCTGGCTCTTATACCAAGGTTGTTAGGACCGGTTCCCAGATAAAATAATTTGTTGGAAATCAGCGACGGGCGTCACTAGTGTAGAAAAATATTTCCCACTGAAAGACTCATCTTGATACAAAAAACCACTAGTACTTAATATTAAACAGAGTAGAGTGGAGGTCCCTATACAAATAATTACAACATGTCCAAGTCTCACATAGATGGATATGTTAGAGTGGTAATGGCATAACTCTACTGCTCGTAATAAAGGGGGCACGTCACATGAGAGTAATGTGACATGACAAGTACTACTACACGCCAAGTGTCATAGTGAGGCTTGATGATTTATTCGCAGGGGCGGAAGCGGTGAAACAATACAGCGGCTGACTCCGGGATCACAAGACTGACTAGGACTCCCCTAGACATCGGACTCACTATCGAACTCTTCATCCATGAGGTCTCCTTCATCCATATTTGGCCACATCAATAAGCCAGTGAGTACTTCGAAAAGTACTCGCAAACAGTTTGCACAAAAGATGAGATGCATGGAGTTAATTGCTAATATGCATGGTTCAGATCACAATTTATCAAATAGAGATGTTAGACACAAATTAAGTTAGTGGACGAATCGGGCAGTAATCCTCCCGAGATATCCCAATGGAGAAATAAAAAAGCACCGATCGGGTGTCTAGAGCGACGCCTCGAAAGGTTAGCGGGTAATAATTTACCATCGTCGAGCCTTGAAGCGACACCTCCTACACGTCATAAAATAAATAGCAAGCTAGTGTCGGGCCTCTTAGCGACACCATTGAAAGGGCATGAAATAAATAGCAAGCCGCAGTCGGGCATCTTAGCGACACCACAGAAAGGGCATAAAATAAATAACAAGCCGCAGTCGGGCGTCTTAGTGACACCATAGAAAGGGCATAAAATAAGAATTATCCAGGTGGTACAACCAACCTTCAGGATTATTTTAGAACCAAGATGTTAATAAAAAATCCACCATACCATTAGATATCCAGAATCATTATCGTTCAACCAACTTGTGCTCCAAGAACCGACTCTAAGACCAACACTTGACTTGTCAAACGACCGTCCTTAACCGTGGAGACGGCTACTCGAATAGTTTTGACTCTGTAGAGGATGTACTCTTTACCAATAGCTCGCGGGTTTCGACACTCCATCTGACTAAACCCGCATACAGTATTTTAGAAGCAGACACTCAAAAATCAGTAGACACCCATTCTTACCCCCGAAAAGCCCGGGTTCACCCGGACTACGCTACGAGGGAAAAACCATAAGACGGGGAGCCTCCAACCTGGACTAGCATGGGATCAAATTTATACCACGTGCTACAAGGAAGTGCCGTCCCTCTCGGTCCTAGACAGAAAACACCCATGCCCCCTGACCGGATGACAGAATTTAGTCCAGAGCCATGGATACCTTCATCCCGGCCCCTCTACTTGGTGTGTAACTAACAATAGGCCTACGACCGACTATACCGAATACTCGTTTAGGAAACTATGGCAGCACGATAATGAACGTATGAAACTAACAAGGCTCGATCTAGGTCGATAATGGAGTTATTACTTCCACTCCATCACTATCACGCACTTGTTGTGACCAGACCTTGACCTATCACGTTCCGCGTGACTAGGTTATCCACGACCTCTCACAACCATCACTTGCCATAGTCATGTTTTAACTTTGTTTATGAGAGATGCAATATGCTTGATTAATACAATGTATGAATGTTAAATTATGTTAGTGAGCAAACAACACATCAAAAGTTCAAACATGCTTGCCTGGCTCCACGTAGTCGGGATCGAGCTAGTTGAAGTTAACGTCGGCGTTTCCTTCGTTGGAATCAATGTCATATAACACATACCATCGTAAGAGTTGCGGCCTAACTACTATCCCCAAATAATTTTCAAATAAATCTAAAAATAAACTAGACCCTCAGAGCAATATTTTGCAAAAAGAATCAATCCAAAAGTTATTATAGATTAGAAGTTATAAGGTAAACAAGATGAGGGACCATTTTGTAATAAAACAGAATCTGTCCGGGGGCTAGTTTGAGAAAACTCAAAACTCCCGAAGGGTTATGCCCCAACCCGCAGCGAAAATAGCTTCTAGAGAAGGCGCCTTCAACGAAAATTGTTCAGAAAAGAATAGAACCCTGACGAGGGGGCCCCACCCTGCCAGGTTCAAATCTCCCCGGCGCCAAAGGCACGCGGTGGTCGTCGGCGGTGATAGAAGGAGGGGAAGGACAAGCTGAGGTCACCTACACACTCACCGAGTTCCTGCGAGTCGATGAGAGGTGGATTGGACTAAAGAAGGTGCTCTTTGTCGACGGCGATCTAGCTCTGGCGGACGACGGCGTCGGTAACCACCAAAGCTCACCGAAGGAAAGGCCTGCGGCCAAATTGGGGAGCGGTTTAGGAAGAGGAGCTCGCCACGAAGCTACTGAGAGGCTCGGGGGGTCACCTCTCCGCTTACCCTGCTCGAGCGTCATCGAGAACACAAGCCGATCGATGTGGCCGGAGTTGGAGAAGAAGGCCTCCCCGAGGCCCTTCTCTGGCTTGGGCAAGGCTTCGGAGTGAGGGGGGAGGAGGTGAAGCTGATGAGGGGTTTAGCAGCAACGAAGGGACTCTATTTATTGAAGCCTGAGAGGGGTGCCGCGGAGCTTAACTCCGGCCATTAATTCTGGTGATCCATGTGATTAATCAGGCGGTTAGGTGGTCGGGTCAGCACACACTCAGTGTTGGGACTCCATTTTTGGTCAATGCTAGAACAATCATCGGCACATGACGCGACTCGGCGTTGCGGTTCTCTGTGCGCACGGTGGCAGCAGAGGACATGCTCTACGGTGCTCGTGGCGTGACAACGGCAAACGTGGCGCGCACACAGGCGAGGGGCACGTGGAGCTCACACGAGAGAGATACGGTGCCTAAACAGCGAGGGCTGCAGTAGGGGGGGGCTCTGATGGCCTCGACAATCACTGATGGAGCTGCCGCTAGAGCTAGATGGCTTAGGCTAGCTCACCACCGACGCCATCGTGAGTCCAAACGTGCGTGCGGCGGGTGGATAGGCTCGAGCAGATGGGCGAACCATCCTTGCTAATACTGCTGAGATTGACGAGCCGATAGACTAAAGCGACGAACATTGAATCTTTGAAACTTTCACTGAATCTGGTTTAGAGATCGTGCCGAATGCACACGAGGTACTTGAGAAATGAAAATGGCACATGGAAAAGATTGTTGGAGCTGAAATTTTTTGAGATGGCCTCTCATTGGGTGGAGAGGTAGTCTATAAATTTTCACAATTTTTGAAAATGTTTCAGACGTGTTTTTAGTAAAAACAGAATATTTTGGTCAAATTTGAGTCAAATCAAATTTGAAATTTTCAAACTTGTGACTCCAAGGTTTTTGGTGGAATGTGTTTAAGCTACTGTGGCCTTCTAAGTATAGGAGTTTGAGTCTCAAAGCTCAAAGGAAACAACGAGTTCCTCTGAAAATTTGCTCGGGTCAAAACGGATTACAGAAAACCCTTTTAATTGAAATAAAAAATGAAAGGTGGTTAAACCCTATGGAAATGGGGATGATGGAGATGGGTCATGTGATAGAATTCGGAAGGGATGGAGGAAGGAGAATTATTCAAGAAGAGTAATAAAGGGACCTATGGAAATTTATTCCAAAGTTTTGTTAAAATAACACAAAGGAGTTTCAGACCAATTCATTTTGAAGAAAGGAAAAGAAAAGTCCTACTTAAACCAGACATGTTGGGAAAGAAAGCTCAAAAGATTTTCTTCAAAATGTTTGCAAGGAAACTTAAGATTTTTCATCAAGCCAAATTTTTAAATCCCTTTTTTAAAACGACTCAAAGTCAAAGAATTCCAATTTAAAAATTGTGGGTGTTACAACGGCCCACGCCGTGGGCCCAGGGATGCTCCCAATTAAGGTCGAGGGGTCCACCCTCGTGAGGGCCCTTCCTTGGGAGGCGCTGGTCATTTAGTTCCTCCTGGACAGTTTTCCACAAGGCTCGCATCAAGAAGACGCCTCGTGACGTTCCTCCCCGGAGGGGCGGACTTACCGGGGGCGGCCTTCCAAGGTTGCGTGGTCTAACCTTATCATGTCGGTGACGTGAGCCAAGCTGCATGGCGGTGCGGTCTGTGCGAGAAAGTGTGGACAGAGAAGCTTTCCCCTTTTGGTGCTAAGGGATCCAAGCCAGCCGTTGTTTCCCAAAACAACCACCAAAGGTTTCCCTATCAGTACTAGAGGTCCAAAGCTGGGGGATCGGCAAGACGGAGGTCACCCTGAGCCCACTAGCACATCATAGAGCATGGCATTTGCATGCGAAGACTACATTTGTCAGGGCGGGCCACAATCATATCCCCCTTTCAAAATTCCCGTTATGGCGACCCTTCCCGCTGAGTGTGTTTTCGGGGGAAGGGGACCAAGGCCGGTATAAAGAGAGAGGCCCCGCCTTTGTAGCAGTGGCCGACCCCATTGTCTCGACTACTGCAAGAGCTCTCCTTTGTACTCGTCTTCCACCTCAAGCAATGTATACAAGCAGGAGTAGGGTTTTACACCACATGGTGGCCCGAAACTTTGGTAAACTACTCGTGTGCTCTAGTTCGCTTCCCTTAGATGGATCCGTCGGAGAGACGCAGTAAACTTGAGAAGTATAATAGGGTACGAGAGCGAGCACAGCGCAGAGTTTGAACCTTTCTGGGTCTACACAGCCCTGATTCCGATAGTGCTATTCGTCCAACTACCTCTTATTATCCCGCCACACCATTAGGATGGGCGTCTTTAATGATGTTGTAATTCTATCGAGCTGCCACGTGCACCGACAAGGCCCACCTTACGGCGTACCCGCTTGTCAACTCATTGACGGTGACAATAAGCCTGATGAGGTGGTGTGCTGGCAAGGTAGTGAGATTCTTGTTGGGCGCAGTGGCTGCTAAGTCTTCTTCACCAGGAAGAATGCTTGCTGGTGGCCTAGCCTTGTCACTTGCAGCGGTGTTGGTTGTGTTTCTCCCGACAAGGTTGTCGGCCCAAAGGCTCCTATCGCCTGTGCACAAGTCAGGGTACAAAAGTACACGTTCTTTAGTACATCGACATGGGCCCATAACATACAGGTTTAATAGGGGATCCGATCTGGCTCTTCTAATATTTTCCGAAGATCTCAAGTTCTTTACAACTGTGACATAAGAATGAATTCCATCAGTCAAATTACTTCCTCAAGATCGTCTTCAAATTATTTTAATCGTTGCCTCGACCTTTCTTTCTTCATTATTCCAGAGTGCATCAATAATTCATGATGGTGTTCCTTGTCATCATTCTCATATTTCAAGACCAAAGTGGAGCTTATATTTAATCTTAATTTGTTCTCCTCAAGACTTTTGGGTTCCAACTTCGTGTTGTCCCTATCGCGAGAAATTCCTTCCATATATATCTGGGGCATGCCTGAGTTGTTTTAATTTCTCAATCCTCCCAAGGCCATCATTTAAGAAGATTTTTCCGTTCTCATCTTTCAACTTTCGTTCTCAAAATTCTTCAGAATTGTTATCTCTTCGTTCATATATCAATTATACCGGTGCCTTGTTTAAGTCTTTTGGCACACAGGTCGTGATCTCTTTGTTCTCATGTATCCCCATTTATTCGTAGTATCCTCATTGTTTTGAATTCTTATTGATAGTTCATTCAAGGGTTCTTCCAGTTCATGATATTCTTTAAAGTTTTAAAGAAGAATAAATAGTATGCCTAATATGTTTACCGTTCTAAATATATGTTGATGAAGCATAATAATAACATAATTTGTATTCTTGTTTCATCAAGTGATTTCAATCCTTCTTACAGAGTTTTTCATGATACCAAATTCTAGATTCTAAGTTGTTCATCTTTTTTACGTGAGTTCCAAGTTTTGTGAGGGACCGATAGAAGATGTGTCTAGAGAGTGGGTGAATAGAGTACTTGTCAAGATAAAATTACTAGCCTAGCCCAATTTCAAGGAAGGTAGAAATATAGCAGTTATAAGAAGTCAGGTACACCCTACACATGCAGTTCTAAGAGTATAGCAGCGGAATATAAAACATGCAAGTGTAATGTAGAGGAGTAAGGTAGGGAGATCAAACGCATGAGGTTGACATGGTGATTTTTGGCATTGTTCCGATAGGTGGCGCTATCGTACGTCCATGTTAGTGGAGACTTCAACCCACGGAGGATAACGACTACGAGAGTCCACGGAGGGCTCTAACCGCGGAGGGTCCACAAAGAAGCGGCGTTGTCTATTCCACCACGGCTTCCGTCCACGGAGGACTAGCCTTACTCACGGTAAATCTTCACGATGTAGGCGATCTACTTGCCCTTACAAACATCTTGGTTCACCTCCACATCACAAAGTAGGAGGCTCCCAAGCGACACCTAACCAATCTAGGAGGCACCACCCTGTAAAAGGTAATATATTTGGTAGCTCAATGAACTCCTTTCTCTTATGCTTCTAAAGATAGTCTACTCAACACAAAATCACTCTCTCACACAATATGCATGGGTAGTAGAGGCTGATTTGGTAGAAAACTCTCTGGGGAGGCTAGATATCAAGTTTCAAATGATTGGATTGGAATATCTTGGTCTCAACACATGAGTAGGTGGTTCTCTCTCAGAAAATGGATCTGGCAATTAAGTGTGTATTCTCAATGAATGAGAGGTGGGTGAAGGGGTATATATATATATAGTAAGCATACAAAATCCAACCGTTACACACAAAGTGGGAAATTCGGTGACGCCGAAGTGAAAAACTTGGTGGTACCGATTAGCACAAAGGTAGCAACTTTTCAATCTCAGTGACACCGATATATGAAAGTCGGTGGCACCAAAAAGGTGGATAACGGCCAGATGGCTCAACCTTGGTGTCACCGATACTCAAACTCGGAAATTCGAATTTTGTGTACTGAGGCACCCGAAATTTGGTCACCCAAAGTCGGTAGCACCGATATGGATTCGGTTGCACCGATTTGGTGGGAATCGCTAGGGTTTCTATCTGAGGTCAAACTCGGTGGGTCCTAAATGTGGAAGCTGGTCACACCGAATTTGTGTATGTGGAATTTGAGAGAGTGGATATGTGGGAAAAATGACTAGGTATTTTGGTGGTTAACTTTGAGCATTTGAGAAATCAGTTCATTTTACTACCTCAACCACTTTTTATAGTATTGGCTTTACTATGGTCTCAAAACTGAGTTCTCATAAATATAAAATGAAGAGTCTTCTAGCTTGAAGCTTGAGCTAATATTATTCCTTTCTTGCATTGTGACGCCCTCGGTTTAATCGTACGCTAATCATACACGCAAATGCGTACGATCAAACCCAAGGACTCACGGGAAGATATCACAACACAACTCTAGACACAAATAAAATAATACAAGCTTCATATTACAAGCCAAGGGCCTCGAGGGCTAGAATACAGAAGCTCGATAAGCACACGAGTCAGCGAAAGCAACAATATCTGAGTACAGACATAAAGCATGGGGGTGCCTTAGAGAAGGCTAGCACAAAAGAAAGACGATTGAACGAGGCGAGGCCTCCTGCCTGGGAACCTCCTAACTACACCTATCTTCATCAACCTCCACGAAGAAGACACCAACGGGGCGACAGGCGTCGGCAGGAAACTCCATCTCCTGGGCTCCATCATCTGGTCGCAACAACGGATCAAGGGGACAAAGGGGGAGCAAAGCAGCGGTGAGTAATCATCCAAAGTACTCACAAGACTTACATCAGAACTATGCTAAATATGCACCAGTATCAAAGAAGGGGTTTTATATGTGGACTGGCTGCAGCAATGCAAGAATAGAGAGAAGGCCTAGTCCTATCGAAGACTAGCATCTTCAGGGTCTTGCAGCAAAAGACGAGAATAGAACAGGTGTAAAACATTAATAGTCAAATTGTTGCAGCAATATTAAAGTGAGGTCACGCCCAAAGATCCTCCCTCGACTCCCTGCGAGGAAGCAATCCCGAGGCGAACTAATTCCAGTTAAGTAACAATTGTAGTTGTATAAGATCAGGGCACAACTCCAAGTCGTCCTGTAACCGTTGACACGGCTATTAGAATAGTTAATTTTCATCCCTACAGGGGTGCACCACATGTCCCGTCACGCTCGATAACACTCTGGCCGGACACACTTTTCTGGGTCCTGCCTGGCCTCGGAATATCGACACGTCGCAGCCCCACCTATGATTAATCAGAGAGGCCAGCCCGCAGGTCTAACTCCTAAGCACAAAGGGTTCGTGGGCCCAGTTCCCCTTCGCGCTCCTGCACGTGGCGTGGGCGGCCGACGTCATTCCTAGCATCCCTTAATCACAAGCGCGATGCATCTCGGGACCACTTGGGCGCGCGCCGCTACATTGCTGACATCTGACACTTGAGGGGTTGTACGAGAGAGGCATCGTCGGGAATGATGAAAGAGGAATCACCCTCAATAACCACGACCGACTAGCTATACTACAGAGATATCATCATGAGTACTTAACGAGGTGTCACCCTCGGTACCCGATAGTATCCCCGTAGCGTCGTACAACTAAGGGGTGTGTGTGTGAGGTGTTTCGTCGATCAGGGATCGAGATTTGAAAACAAGCGAGGCAACTAGACTACGGGGTCAGATGGGATGACTGCTCCACCTATACTAAGCATATTAAAGGTACAGGACTGAAAGTAGTTGTTCATCAAAAATAGGCTATATATGCATCAGATATAGGAGCTAACTACAACAGTAGAAAAATACTAATGCAAGCAGTAGGAAGAAAGACATAGGCGATATAGGAATGATCAAGGGGGGTTTGCTTGCCTTGCTGCTGTGCACACAGATACGGATCCTCGACCAGGAAGTATTCGATCACCGGATCATCATCGGTCTCGGGGTCTACCGGAAAGAAAGTAATGGAGGGGAAACACAATAAATAACACAGCAATTAAATGCAACACAAATGCAATGGCACAACAAGATGTGTAGGTGACATGCTCTAATGCATCCTTAAGCATTTTAAAATAAGAGGCAAAATATCCCGCAATATATTCCCGGCTCCAGGTAATTTTCGGATAGACGATCCTAATGCAAAATGTTCATGTGCATCATGTTAGAGAGGTGTGGCAGGTATATAGATGGCATATTCAGATTCGTTATATTTTTCTGATCATCTTTTATATATAAATTATTTTTGTTCAAGTTTGTATGATTTAGATATGATTTTCCGAAGCTTATTTGATTTTCTAAAATCATTTAAAACGAGTTTGACCATGTCAACTTACTAGTCAAATGGGATGGGTGTGGCCCACATATCATAGGCAGCAACTAAACTATGCTACTTAATTAAATTAACTTAGCCGAGGCTCCACTTGACATAGGCTATTAGTTAAACTAACTAGTTAAACTAATTATTAATTACTACTAACCCACTAAGCTACACACGGCTCACACACTCACGCTCTCACTCACGCTCCACACTCACAGGCACGTACGCCCGTGGCCTTTGCCATGGCCATCGCTAGCAGCAACTACTTGCAAAACAGCAGTGTTGTGGCCTGGAAAGCGGTAGCTAACAACAGTGTATAGCGGCAAACATGTAGGCATAAAAGCAGCAGTGGCGAGCGAGGCCAGAGTGGCCAAGGGCATGCAACATAGCAGGGGGTAGCGGCGGGCCTGCAACAGCGACAAGATGTAGCTACAGTGGACAATAGCTCAGAAAGAGCAACAGAGCAAGGATGACGCGCACGCATGCGCGGCGACACAGCAGGGTGGCCTAGGCACAACAACAACACAGCAGCAGAGACAAACGCGGGCGCGCACCGGGCGACAGCAATGTTGGCTTTTGAGCGTGCATATGCAGCTGTACAGGCGTGCCTACGTGATTCTTGCTTCGGCCGGCTACTTGACGGAACTTGCGTAACTAGTGACACGAATAAAATTGATCGATGGATTTGATGGCTAAAGGCCCGTGTCGAGCCTTTGCTTTGTATTGCTTTTCGTTTTTCTGGTGTTACAATCAACACCCCTAGGGTGTCTTTTATACACGTCCACAAGGGACTAGTGAAATAGACTAGGACTAGGAATCTTAATACTACTAGGACTCGGTTTGGCTTTCTTTCCTAATCCTAAAGAAACAACATGATTAACTTCTACATTCACCTCCTTAATCTTGTTGCTTGACTTCACTTCTTGCACTCCGACTTTCCTCCTCATCTCGATGAAGTTCTGTCGACCGAGGGACTTGGTGAAAATATCGGCAAGTTGGTCTTTCGTGTTCACATGTTGAACCTCGATCAACCCTTCTTCAATGCACTCCCGGATATTGTGGAACCGGGTATCTATGTGCTTGCTCCTTTCGTGTTGAACCGGATTTTTTGCACAACGAGATTGCAGCTTGGTTATCGATCTTCAGTGACACCTTCTGCACCTCCCGCTTTGCAAGAATAGCTAGGAGTCTTCTCAGCCACACTGCTTGACAAGCCGCCGTGCTTGCCGCTATGTATTCTGCCTCGCATGAAGACAGTGCCACCACCTTTTGCTTCTGAGAATTCCAGCTAATCGGATTCGGGCCAAGGTAGAAAACCATGCCCGTTGTGCTCTTTCAGTCATTAACATCACCTGCCATGTCGCTATCTGAATATCCACGAAGGATCAATGCTTCCTTTCCCTTTCTGTACGTGCAACCAAGATTAATGGTGCCTTTCACATAGCGCAAGATATGATTGACCGCACTCATGTGCTCGGTTGTCGGATTCTCCATGAAATGACTCACGATCCCGACTGAATAAGCCATGTCAGGTCAGGTATGCACCAAATATCTTAGGCTGCCCACAACGCTTCGATACATTGTGGTGTCCACCGGCGGATTTGAGCTACGCTTGCTCAACTTGTGACGTTGGTCCATTGGAACTTGTGTCTCGCAGCAATCTGACATGCCACACTTTTCCAATAACTTGACCGCATAAGCCGATTGACATAGGGAAATCTTTCCGGAGCTTTGCTTCACTTCGATGCCCAAGTAATAGCTGAGTAATCCCAGATCGGTCATGCTAAACTTGTTCTTCATTTGCACCTTGAAACGTTCAATTTCTCGTACGCTATCTCCGGTGATAATCAGATCATCGACATAAACTCCAACTAGCAGGTTTGAGCCTTTGGAGTTCTTTGTATAGACTGCGTGCTCGAGGGGACATCTCTTGAACCCGAGCGAGACCAAACTCCGGTCTAACTTTGAGTTCCAAACTCTTGGTGCTTGCTTCAACTCGTAAAGTGCCTTCTTGAGCTTGTAAACTTTCCCTTCTTCGCCTTTCTTCTCGTAGCCGAGGGGTTGTTCCACGTACACTTCTTTTGTGAGATCGCCGTTGAGGAAAGCGGATTTAACATCCATATGATGAACCTTCCAATCCTCTTGTGCTGCAAAAGCTAGGAGCACTCTCACCGTCTCGATTCGAGCAACTAGTGCAAACACCTCATCATAGTCTACTCCTTGACGTTGTACGTAGCCCTTTGCAACGAGTCTTGCCTTTTACTTCACAATGGCACCCTCCGTGTCCTTCTTTAACTTGTAAACCCACTTCAAACCTATCGTCTTTTGGTTTGGAGGTCAGGTTACCAAAGTCCACGTGCCATTGCTCTCAATCGCCTTCATCTCCTCATCCATGGTGTGCGTCCAAATACGGCTTTTTCTCGCCTCTACGAAGTTCGCCGGCTCCTCAACTCCGAACGGACATAGTCCGGAGTACTTGAGCGTAACTGGCTTTGTGTACTTGTAGACTTTCTTGAGGGTCTTGTAGCGACGAGGCCCTGAGGAGTCCGTTGTGGCTTGCGAAGGAGGCGACACAAATTGTGTCGGTGGTTATGCACTTGAGGAAGACGGCTAAGACACTGGTGTATTATCGACATCAGTGTCGTCGACGTAGTCGTCGTGACTGTGACCATCATCTTGATTGTCGTCGTCACTATGCGCCTCGTTGTCGATGTTGTCATCGAGATCTCCGCCTGTGTCGTGCGCGGCGTTGTCGCTATCTCCTTGCGACCTATGCGCGTCGTCGTCGGTGTCGGCACCATGATGATCACTACCATTGTGGCCACCTTGGTTCGGCGTCTTGCCAACCACCTGGACATCTTCTCCTGCATCATCGTTAGTTGGAAATTCAACTGCAAATATGTTACTGTTTGGAGCATCGTCGGCTACGGCGCTGCAATTCCACGCTTGGTTTTCTTCAAACACGACGTCGCGTGAAATCCGTAGACGCTTGGCTTGTGGATCATAGAAGCGGTATGCCTTGGTGCCGGAACTTCTCTCGTATCCGATGAACACCATCTTGGTGCTACGATCGGTAAGCTTTGAGAGATGCGGCTCCGCCGTCTTCACATGTGCCACACACCCGAACGTCCGTAGATGAGACACATTCGGGTTACGTCCGTAAATTGCTTCATACGGAGTCTTGCCGACCACCGCCTTCGTTGGAGCCCGGTTGAGAAGATAGACCGCCGTTGGACAGCTTCTCCCCAAAAAGTCCCCAGCAGGTTCTTGCTCTTGAGTAAACTCCTTGCCATGTCAACGACGGTTCGATTGCGCCTTTCAACGACCCCATTATGCTGCGGCGTGTAAGGTGCCGTGAGGAACCTCTTTATGCCAATCTTCTCGCAGTAGTCGTTGAACTCATTCGACGTAAACTCTCCGCCGCGATCTGTCCGTAGAGCGCGAACCTTCAGCTTGTGTTCCATCTCTGTTGCAGCCTTCAACTTCTTGAACGCTTCAAATGCCTCATCTTTAGATCGTAGGAGAATGACCCACATATATCTCGAGTAGTCGTCTACCACAATGAAGAAATACTTCTTTCCAGCATGAGTTACCGGGGTGATAGGGCCACATAGATCACCATGGAGCAGCTCGAGTGCATCACTTGCACGATAGGTAGAGTGAGCAGGGAATGGCCCGCGGTGCTGTTTTCCAACCAAGCACCCGTCGCATACTCGATCAACATTGTCGATAACTGGCATCCCGGATACCATCTCCATCTTTGACATTTTCTTCAAGGCGTAGAAGTTAACGTGTCCAAATCTAGCATGCCATAACCAGGAATCATCATCACTCTTGGCAAGCCAACACTCCGGTTGAGATTGATCGAGGTTGAGGATATAGAGCCTATTCCGTGTGCGATTAACATGAGCTAGCATGTTTCGGAGGTTGTTGAAGATCGTCATCACTCCGCTCTCTATATTCACCTTGCATCCATTCTCGTCAAGCTTCCCAATAGACATGATGTTGTTGCGCAGCCGTGGGATGTAGTACACTCCGGTGAGTATGCGATGTTCGCCTGTGAGACCCTCGAAGAGGACATAACCTTGCCCGCAAATCTCCACAGCTGAACCATCACCGAACTTGACCGAGCCTTCAACATCGTATTCTAGCTCGAGAAATTTCTCCTTGCACCCCATCATGTGGTTACTGGCACCCGTGTCGAGATACCACGACACGTTCTGATCACCGGATAACTTTAGTGTCACTTTTTCCTCATGAAGTAGCACCTTCCGGCTTGGTTTCACAACCATCGTTTCAGCGAGATCACAAACTTCGGCCATCAGAAGACCTGGACCTTTGTCTTCCTGCTTTGCCAAATTTGCCATGATCTCCCGCTTGTTAGGCTTTGGACAATCCTTCGCAAAGTGACCCATCCTATTGCAGTTATAGCACTTGACCTCGGACAAGTCCAAGTTCCGTGGTTTCTGCTCTTTAGATTGGCCCGCCTTACCACGACCTTGTGGTTTGCCTTTTCCTTTGCCTTTTCCGGTTTGTCCATCGCCCTTCGTGTTGCTTGAGCCTTCGCCATCGTCACGCCTTCCTTTGCTACTTGGGGCCTCCCAATCTGCGCGCGAGTACATGAGTTGGTCACTACCTCTTCCTTTGCCTTTACGACAGCCACGAGCATTCTCTTCCCATGTCCGCAATCGTCCGATCGCCTCCGTTATGGTCATGTCGTCGATGTCGTAAAGCTGCTCGAGCATGCCGATGATGTACGTGAATTTATCAGTGACTGAACTAAAAAACTTCTCCACGATCTCGGTCTCATCGAGCTTTGCACCAAGCGCGTGAATCTCTCCCACCAAAGTAGTAAGACGCATGGCGTAGTCATTCACCGATTTAGTTTCCTCCATCTGCAACTTGTGAAATTGGCGCTTCAGCACTTGTGCCCGAGCCTTGGTGACGCGATCTTCTCCGATCCTCATCTCCTTGAGTGCGTTCCACACCTCTCTTGCTGTCTCGAACTCCACCAATGTCACCAGCACGGAATCCGGCACAGACTAGGCTATGGCGGCCATGGCACCTTCGTCGCGCTCCTCGTCGACGTCGTCGTCCGTGATGGCCTCCCACACTCGAAGGGATCAAAGAATAATCTTCATCTTCACCGCCCACACGCCGTAGTTGGCGTCGGTGAGCATCGGGTACTGGATGGGGATGTTGCGATGCGCGTGGACGTTGGCGCCGCTCGTTCCTCCACCTCTGGTTGCTGACTTGACGTCCTTCTTCACCTTGTCGCCGTTCTTGTTCGCCTTGGCACCGCCGCTGCCGGACTTGACCGACTCAGCGTCGCTGTCCGTCATCGTAGATCGTAGATCGTCGAGGCTCTAGATACCAATTATTGGCTTTTGACCGTGCGTATGCAGCTGTACAGGCGTGCCTACGTGATTCTTGCTTCGGCTGGCTACTTGACGGAACTTGCGTAACTAGCGACAGGAATAAAACTGACCGATGGATTTGATGGCTAAAGGCCCGTGTCGAGCCTTTGCTTTGTATTGCTTTTCGTTTTTCTGGTTTTACAACCAACACCCCTAGGGTGTCTTTTATACACGTCCAGAAGGGACTAGTGAAATAGACTAGGACTAGTAATCCTAATACTACTAGGACTCAGTTTGGCTTTCTTTCCTAATCCTAAAGAAACAACATGATTAACTTCTACAAGCAAGCAGAGCAAGCAACAGCGAACAACATCAGCTAGTAGAGGCGCGTGCCAAGCAGCGACAGCGGCCAGCACGGGGACAGCGAGCGAGCACCTGGGCGCGGCCAGGGAGCAGCGTGCGGGTGGCTACAGCGGCAGGCAACGGCAAGGCCACACGCAGACACACACACAAGCACGTACATACGCGTACGCGTACATTCAGACGAGTTCGGGATGGCAACTACGACAACGAATCGAGCACGGGAACAAGAGGAATCGACAGAGGAGCTCACCAGGAGGCTCGTGGACATGGCCCAAAGGCACGGGGTGGCCGGGATGTGACGAACTTGACGGCGAGACGTGGCGGCCGTGGGCGATGATGGCGGCGATGGCGAGCGTACGGACCGTCCTGGCTTGAGCAGGTCCCCGGAACAGACGGATCCGATCGCGCGGACCTCCTATACATCCTCTCACGCGACGGGGATAATGATGGCCGCGACGACAAGGTCGTCCATGGCGATAGGAGCTCGGGTGTGGGTGGGGAAGAAGAGAACGAGTGAGGGAGAGGGGATATGGCAGCTAGGGTTTGTCTCACGCGTCGGGAAGAACCTTATACGTCGCGGGGGCTCGCTAGATGGTTGACACGACGACAGCGGGCGCGTGGACGGACGTGGCCGTGCCCAGGTCATGGCTGTGCTTCTCCTCCGTACAGAGAGGTAGGAGAAGGCCCATGGAGGGCTGGGCCTTCTACTGTAGCAGGAGGCCTGAAATGCATAGTGCTATACTTTGTTTCTTCGTTTCATTTTTCCATTCTATTTTTTTCCGGTTTGTATGTATTAAAGCTAGTAAATGATTTTTATTGCACATGAAACTCCACACATAAATACTATGGAATATTTTGGAAAGGCACACAAAGTTTGAGGCCATTAGGAAATAATTTAAATGGGGCTTGAATTTTAAATGGTTCACTTGAGTGATGTTGATCCAGTTCAAAAATAGATAAGGGCATCTCTGAAGTTTCAAATGAGTTTTGTTCTTATTCGATAATTTCTAGGTGAATATTTGCAATTGGGCCAACATTTTTATTTTGAGTTTGAAGAAATAATTTACTTGACTTGATTTTAATTTGATTTTTTTGGTTTTGATTTTATTAAGTGGCAAAATGGCTTAATAAAGCATGATGGCATGGCACATTAGAGTGAGGTTACTGTAGCTTAATTACAAAGATTCAACAGCATAATCCGGGGATGTCACAACTCTTCCCCACTAAAAGAAATTCTCGTCCCGAGAATTCAAAGGTAGGCATAAGGGGGAAACGTTTGGTTACGAAATTCTAACGAGTCTTCTTGTCTTCACTGCTCTCTTCGAAGAGATTTCTCCTTCTTGTTGACATATTCATTACTTTGTTTCAGGTCAACTTGATGGAGTCGTCATCCTTTCTTCAAGATCATCCCCGTCCTACGAATTGCGATCATAGTGGAAATTGTCAAAGAACGTAGCTACAAAAAGTAGGGCATCTAACAGTAAACTCATGAAAGAGTACATGAATTATTTGTCAAGTTGTGACTCACGGAATTCATTGAGAGTAACAAGCGATGGTACAAAGGTTTCAAACGATCAGGCAATCATTTGAAGCCTAAACAAAGATGAAAGGAGGATTTAGAGTAACAACAAAAAATAAGTATTATGCCCGATACAAGAATAGATCATCGCATTGGACGGTGGCTCGGAATTTCACCTGAAGTCAAGTGTAAAGGATACTTTGGAGTCAAAGATGTACAAGAGAGTCAGGTTTCAATCCTGTGGAACTTTGGGTTATGGGTCAATCATGTGGGCCAACAGTAGGTAGAGCGGCGACATCTTATACGGTCTTGGTAGCAAGACATGCCAGATGATAACCTTCTAGTTATGTAGGCAACAACCTCGGTACCAAGGGCGGGGGACGAATAGAACCATTTTCCTGCTCGTTGAAACGAGGCGGACCAATAGGCAAGGTCCTCGTCCACCGGCGACTACCACAATAGTAACAGGGTCTTACTGGGAGAGTTGTATACCGAGAATTTTACCTAAGCAGGGAATTAACACTGCTTAGATAAGTTATGCCACAAGAAAGGTCAAACAGACCAATGGTAAGGAAAATGTGTTCACACACACAAGTATTAAAGTATACCATTCCCGAGGAAAACATAGAGTATGGTATACATGATAGGTCATTAAGTACATAACCATTTTGACAAAGAGGCAAGAAGAATCAAGATGTTTACAGATACCACGTGGTCTGGATAATTGAGGAAGAACAATTTAGCATTGCGCTTCCAATGTTCCTGTTGAAATTTGAAGTACCACATCCATGCTTCGGGGTAGCATGGACATGGTCACCAGATAAAGGTTGGACTTGGTTACACAAAGGATTCATCAAAAACAACTTATAAGATAAGCCATTTAGTTTCTGCATGGTACAATGTCTAACCTTAAGTATGGCAGAATTTATAACAATAGGCCCTTCGGCCCTGTGTTCCAGACAAGATATCACTGTACCGGTTACATAAACACCAAAGTTATAATTATTGGGAAAATGTTCCAACCATCTTATCTGCCCGAGATTCATATCTGATAGGTGTAGGGACACCTCAGTCTCAGGGTGCCTGAGAAGAAAATGGGGCCACCAAAAACATACGAGATGATACTGCAATATCAGCGAGATATGATCCACGGAAGCAAGTTTTGGATCATGAGTTAGATTGTAAGACACATGAACACAATGTCAATACATTCGTGCCCACGTGGAATTTTTACATCACAATGCAACTGAGTTCTGATTTGAGAACCATCATCGAGGATATCAAGGCCCTTGCGTAAGCCTCGATTAGCTCTTATGACAGAACTTTTTTTCCCTTGATCAAATCAGTCAGTGGATTGGCGTGCTAAGAGAAGTTATATGAAGTGAAGATAACAAATCTTCAAAACATATAACACTTCACACATGGGTGAATGATTTGGTATTTCCCGAGGGGAAGCGAAACAAAACTTTCACATATTCACGGCGGAAAGAGTGCACGTGAACCTTGGAAAAACGCACTCCTTCTATCCAACATATTCTCCATGAGCTAGGCACAAGAATAATGCTTGCAAGTGCTTCATCGTGGAACATGGATAAGTTGAGGGTGGGGCTGATGGGCTCAGCAACAATCCCTCAAGATTTTGACATGGACGAATTTCCAAAATTATAATGTCAAGGAGATAGCATTTGTCAAGTCAAATGGTATAATGTCGCATGTTCGAGGGATCAACAACAATTAAACATTGGTCAAAGGATGCACCAGGGAATACGGACGGAGTAGCACAACCAATGTCAAAAATGATGAGTCATCACCCAACACACTAAAATTGAAACAATCAGTTGTTAACCTCAAGGCAATAGGGTTGCCAGAAGTATTGGAATCACACATCAGAGTTCACTTGTCGGTATACCAGTTAGAAACAACACGGGACCAAGAAATGAATGGTGATGGCGAGAAGTATTACTATGTCAAGGATTCTTAAGAGGTGCAATGATGCTCACAACATTCTTGACAGAAAAGATAGTAATACTCCAAGGTAGAAGGTGACATAAGCTGAATTAGCAAGGAACTCGAAGGACAACACAAAACATGAACACGTTTGTGTAGGAGGGAAGGCAAGAAGGTTGTCGACGATATCACATATCATCAAGGGGCAAGGATGGTATTTCTCATCATGCATTCGGTCGATACCCAACAAGAGCTCAGAATGCTGATGGTGATCACGACACATTTGTCGAGAAGCTTCACGAAGATGTATTCATTCAGCATCGACATCAAGCAAGGGAATGGTGAAGCCACAGGTTGCCGGAAAAACCGTTAAGACTGCTAGCTTAGAATTGAGATTGCCTTTCAGGACCACCAACATGATGTGGAAAGCTCGATGCAAGCTTAATGCACAGTTGGAATTGTGCTACAGGGACAAGGGTATAGATAGCATGGTGGAGCTCCAACATGACGATGATGATGTAGCTTAACAGCTTGGAATGACATGATCGAGTACAAACTCGTAAACAAGGAAGATTGCTAAAAGTTGTTGAATCGCAATGCATACACGATTCAGTTATCGATGTACCCACGTGTCCAACAACTCAAACGCGGGGCAACTTGAATTAAGGAAAAAATCATAGTTGATAAGGAGCTCACAAGAAGTTTCATAGCTCCGCGTTATCCTCGAGATACAAGGAATAATACTCGGAGGTAGATCAACTTTATGGTTTGGACTGATGTGTTTATCTGAAGAAGACAAGTACTTTAACTCGTCTGAGAATGAAATCAAGGTAGGAAAACATGGTCGGAACCATGATTGCAAAGGACAAGATCACATATACCAGATTTAAACCGCAGAATGAATGAATATTGATACGAGAAGTTTCTATGATAGGATCAACGTGGTTTCCATGGGCATGAGCTCAAAGTTCAAGGTCGACTCCCACTTCATCAATGCATCACCTGCCATTTATTCCTCGCCTTTGATCGGTTGTAGCTTTGAAAGAATAACCGGCATAACACCAAAAGAGTAAGACTCGAGAAAAATCTTCGGGTCATATTGATTTAGGAAGGCATAGGTTCAACCCATCGGGGCATCTTAGGAACATATACCACAAACTTCAAGAGTAATTAAATTACATGCTTGAAGGGCATGACTGACAAATCGTATGGTACAACTTATCAATGGGAGAAGACACAATTTACCAATGGCATCATGTGTCAGGGGAAGCAATCACAAGAATTTTCTAAAACAAAGGATGCCGTCGGATAATAACTCGGAATGAGTCTGGCAATCCACAAATGATCTAATGTGAGTATCGGTACTCAATGAGAGGGAGATAGGACGCAATGCATCGGGTTATAGAACATCTGAAACATATCAATACTTAGTTACCAAAGGAAATAAGATTTCCAGATTCGTGTATCATAATCAGATGCTCCGATCAAATACAAGTAGGTTGAATGGACTTAGATGGACAACCAACCAAAAATTGATTTGTCGAGGACCTGCTCGGTCTGGAAGGACGTCTGAGCCGGCAGATAATTTATGAGTCACCACAGATGATTGTGTGCATTCACACAAAGTTAGAATCAATAAGATCACAGGAAAATCACATAGGATTTTAATGAATGCTCCTAGACATATGGATTTAACCATAATGCAAGTAGGTGAGAAAGGTCATGAACTTTACGCTACAGAGGATTTAGGAAGACTGAATAGTAAGTCGAAGAACTTTCGAAACCCATGACAACTGATGATGGGCGAATACCCTATAAAATAATTCGTTTCATCTCGTAAAACAAGAGCAATTGGAGAAGAAAGTATGAACGGGGAAAAATTGCAGAAGCAATGAGCACAACAGCTCAAGAGGACATCGAAGAGTAACTGCAGTTCTTCTGAGGGATAAAGCCATCGTCTGGAATACAGGGCTCTCTGGGAGGCAGTATTTACGAGAACATAATGTTAGAGTTAGCAAAATCTTTATCCCGAAAGAGAAGAGAGAGTAGAACCCAGAGTATAGGAAAGGAGTAAAAGATGCTAATACCACTCAATTGAGATGTGGGCCCGTAAGCCACAACATCAGTGTTAGTAAAGTTTTTCAAACACTAGACTCAACTTTGGCCAAGGAGTTGGAAAGGGTGCTACCTACATGCAGTCGGCTCTGATACCAACTTGTGACGCCCTCGGTTTAATCGTACGCTAATCATACACGCAAATGCGTACGATCAAACCCAAGGACTCACGGGAAGATATCACAACACAACTCTAGACACAAATAAAATAATACAAGCTTCATATTACAAGCCAAGGGCCTCGAGTGCTAGAATACAGAAGCTCGATAAGCGCACGAGCCAGCGGAAGCAACATAATCTGAGTACAAACATAAAGCATGGGGTACCTTAGAGAAGGCTAGCACAAAAGAAAGACGATCGAACGAGGCGAGGCCTCCTTCCTGGGAACCTCCTAACTACTCCTATCTTCATCAACCTCCACAAAGAAGACACCAACAGGGCGACCGGCGTCCGCAGGAAACTCCATCTCCTGGGCTCCATCATCTGGTCGCAGCAACGGATCAAGGGGACAAAGGGGGAGCAAAGCAACGGTGAGTACTCATCCAAAGTACTCGCAAGACTTACATCAGAACTATGCTAAATATGCACCAGTATCAAAGAAGGGGTTTTATATGTGGACTGACTGCAGTAATGCAAGAATAGAGAGAAGGCCTAGTCCTATCGAAGACTAGCATCTTCAGGGTCTTGCAGCAAAAGACGAGAATAGACCAGGTGTAAAACATTAATAGTCATATTGTTGCAGCAATATTAAAGTGAGGTCACGCCCAAAGATCCTCCCTCGACTCCCTGCGAGGAAGCAATCCCGAGGCAAACTAATTCCAGTTAAGTAACAATTGTAGTTGTATAAGATCAGGGCACAACTCCAAGTCGTCCTGTAACCGTGGACACGGCTATTCGGATAGTTAATTTTCATCCCTGCAGGGGTGCACCACATGTACCGTAACGCTCGATAACACTCTGGCCAGACACACTTTTCTGGGTCCTGCCCGGCCTCAGAATATCGACACGTCGCAGCCCCACTTAAGACTAATCAGAGAGGCCAGCCCGCCGATCTAACTCCTAAGCACAAAGGGTTCGTGGGCCCAGTTCCCCTTCGCGCTCCTGCACATGGCGTGGGCGGCCAACGTCAGTCCTAGCATCCCTTAATCACAAGCGCGATGCATCTCGGGACCACTCGGGCGAGCGCCGCTACATTGCTGACATCTAAAAACCTTCGGTTGATACCGCGACGCCGAGTACCCATAATTCTTCCCGCGTAGCCGGTTAGTGCGAAAAGGTCTCCAACCAACCCAGATCAAATACCCAAATCCATTAACATTTTAATTAGGCCACCAACACAGTCTCGCGGGAATCCACCCGTCTTAACAACTAATCACCAATGATCCCAGTAACATGGTCGAGTAACTGTGTGGTTGTAATATCGGGGGGAATCCAAGGTATCACCCTCGCTGGATTTCGAACGATGTATCCGTCAAGGTGGGCTTAGAGGAATCACCCTCGGGGGTCCCACAATTGATGGGTTGTACGACAGAGGCATCGTCGAGAATGGTGAAAGAGGAATCACCCTCGACAACCACGACCGACTAGTTATACTACAGAGATATCATCAGGAGTACTTAGCGAGATGTCACCCTCGGTACCCGATAGTATCCCTATAGCGTCGTACAACTAAGGGGCTTGTGTGTGAGGTGTCGGGTCTGTCTCGTCGATCAGGGATCGAGATTTGAAAACAAGCGGGGCAACTGGACTACGGGGTCAGATGGGATGACTGCTCCACCTATACTAAGCATATTAAAGGTACATGACTGAAAGTAGCAGTTCATCAAAAATAGGCTATATATGCATCAGATATAGGAGCTAACTAGAAGAGTAGCAAAATACTAATGCAAGCAGTAGGAAGAAAGACATAGGAAATATAGGAATGATCAAGGGGGGTTTGCTTGCCTTGCTGCTCTGTAGACAAATACGGATCCTCGACCGGGAAGTAGTCGATCACCGGATCATCATCGGTCTCGGGGTCTACCGGAAAGAAAGTAATGGAGGGGAAACACAATAAATAACACAACAATTAAATGCAACACAAATGCAATGGCATGACGAGATGTGTGGGTGACATGCTCTAATGCATCCTTAAGCATTTTAAAAGAAGAGGCAAAATATCCCGCAATATTTCCCCGGCCCCAGGTAATTTTCGGACAGACGATCCTGATGCAAAATGTTCATGTGCATCATGTTAGAGAGGTGTGGAAGGTATATGGATGGCATATTCAGATTTGTTATATTTTTCTGATCATCTTTTATATATAAATTATTTTCGTTCGAGTTTGTATGAATTAGATATGATTTTCTGAAGCTTATTTGATTTTCTAAAATCGTTTAAAACGAGTTTGACCAAGTCAACTTACTAGTCAAATGGCATGGGTGTGGCCCACATGTCATAGGCAGCAACTAATCTATGCTACTTAATTAAATTAACTTAGCCGAGGCTCCACTTGACATAGGCTATTAGTTAAACTAACTAGTTAACTAATTATTAATTACTACTAACCCACTAAGCTACACACACGGCTCACACGCTCACGCTCTCACTCAAAAGCACACACACGCTCACGCTCCACACTCACAGGCACGTACGCCCGTGGCCTTTGCCATGGCCATCTCTAGCAGCAACTACTTGCAAAACAGTAGTGCAGTGGACTGGGCAGCGGTAGCTAACATCAGTGTATAGCGGCAAACATGTAGGCATAAAAGCAGCAGCGGCGAGCGAGGCCGGAGTGGCCAAGGGCGTGCAGCAGAGCAGGAGGTAGCGGCGGGGCTGCAACAGCGACAAGAAGTAGCTGCAGTGGACAATAGCTTAGAAAGAGCAACAGAGCAAGGACGACGCGCACGCACGCGTGGCGACACAGCGGGGTGGCCTAGGCACAGCAGCAACACAGCACAGGGACAAACGCGGGAGCGCACCGGGCAACAGCAAGCAGAGCAAGCAACAGCGAACGACATCAGCTAGTAGAGGCGCGTGCCAAGCAGCGACAGCGGCCAACACGGGGACAGCGAGCGAGCGCCTGGGCGCGGCCAGGGGGCAGCGTGCGGGCGGCTCCAGCAGTAGGCAACGGCAAGGCCACACGCACACACACACACAAGCACGTACATATGCGTACGCGTACATTCGGACGAGTTCGGGATGGCAACTACGGCGACGAATCGAGCACGGGAACCAGGGGAATCGGCAGAGGAGCTCACCAGGAGGCTCGTGGACATGGCCCAAAGGCACGGGGCGGCCGGGATGCGACGAACGTGACGGCGAGACGTGGCGGCCGTGGGCGAAGATGGCGGCGATGGCGAGTGTACGGGCCGTCCCGGCTTGAGCAGGTTCCCAGAACGGACGGATCCGATCGCGGCGGACCTCCTAGACGTCCTCTCACGCGACGGGGAGCATGATGGCCGCGACGACAAGGTCGTCCATGGCGACAGGAGCTCGGGTGCGGGTGGGGAAGAAGAGAACGAGTGAGGGAGAGGGGATATGGCAGCTAGGGTTTGTCTCACGCGTCGGGAAGAGCCTTATACGTCGCGGGGGCCCATGCCATGGCTGTGCTTCTCCTGTGTACAAAGAGGTAGGAGAAGGCCCACGGAGGGCTGGGCAATTTGTTGTAGCACGAGGCCTAAAATGCATAGTGCTATAGTTTGTTTCTTCATTTCCTTTTTCCGTTCTATTTTTTCCGGTTTGTATTTATTAAAGCTAGTAAATGATTTTTATTGCACATGAAACTCCACACATAAATATTGTGTAATATTTTGGAAAGGAACAAAAAGTTCGAGGCCATTAGTAAATAATTTAAATTGGTCTTGAATTTTAAATGGTTCACTTGAGGGCATCTCTGAAGTTTCAAAAGAGTTTTGTTCTTATTCGATAATTGCTAGGTGAACATTTGCAATTGAGCAACAATTTTTATTTTGAGTTTGAACAAATAATTTACTTGACTTTATTTTAATTTGATTTTTTTGGATTTGATTTTTATTAAGTGGCTAAATGGCTTAATAAAGCACGGTGGCATGACACATTAGAGTGAGGTTACTGTAGCTTAATTACAGAGATTCTATAGCATAATCCGGGGATGTCACATGCATCAACGGGCATCTCCACACAAACCTTTAGCCAAAGCTCTCCATAGACTATTCCTGAAATATCTAGGTAAAAGTGTTATTGCAAGAGAAAATGTATGTTGTCATGAATTATCAAAGTCACCAAGGGAGCATATGTGCTTTCAATCTCCCCCATTTTGGTAATTGATGGCATCATACAATCAAAGCTTCAAATAAAGATAAGCATAAGAATATGACAACTTTGAAAGAAATATAACTAGAACAAGCTCCCCCTAAATGTGTACAATTCCTTTAAAGGATAGTTGCTTTGGAATGCATGGGCACACACAAGGTAGAAGCACAAGACAAGTCATAGACATCCTAGCTATATGCATCAAACATATGTGAATGAAGGACTTCCATGTTCAAGAGTCCCTCTTGCAAACAATATGTGCAAGAAACAAGAGGTCATCATGAACAAGTACAGGATGCATATACTTACCTTGAGGATCTTGAGTGTCTTAACATAGGAGTACACTTGGGAAAACAAATACTAGATAACACAAGAGTACCCTGTTCTAAAGGTGCAAAGAACTTCAAAAATACCAAGATGTTGAAGACATATTGAAGATAAGATTTGATGAAAGGATATGTCTCCAATATAAATAAGATATTTTTCCCTAAGGCTGAATATGTGATAATTTCCTCCCCCCTGAATCATATCATTGGATATTGGTAGTAGGTAGGTAAGATAAGTTCAAAAAAGTAACACAATTTTATCTCTATCCCCTTAGAATATAAGGTTTGATATATCTCCCTTCAGGAACAAATATCTCTCCCTGGTGTTGTTTCTCCCTCTTTTTTTGTAAGATTCTTGGTGATATTTCTCCCCTATAAATAGGTTCATTGAATGGAAGCTTTGATAATATTTCTCCCCCTTTTCCATTAATTTCGAAAAAAATGTTAGAGGGTAAGGGCCCATTGAGAGAAAGGGGTCCTGGATACTTCTCTCTTTTATAAGGGTTCCTTGAATTTGTCTTTTCTCCCCCTTAGATAGTTTGTAGGGTTCATTGAATGTTTATCTCCCTTTGATATGAATAAGAGTTCCTTGAACTATCTCCCCCTATGATAGGGATACTAGATGATTCTCCCTCTTATATTGTATGGGATCACTGAGATTTTTCTCCCCCAAGAGAAGTTTTCCCCCCTAGAAAAAATAAAGCTAAAAATGGATTTTGTCTCGGAAAATTTTCAATTCAATGTTAGGTTGCATTGAAACATTGATAATCTTGCTCCCCCTATGAAAAATGTCCAGAAGAAAATATCAGAGCAACTAAGGCTGTTATAATATCAGAGTCACCAAGGCAAAGTGTTTCGTTAGAACCGAGAATGAGATTCAGGCCTCTCGAAAAAATCAGTTGGACCGAGTTTCCCAGATTGGTGAGACCGAGTTGCAATGAATATCAACTCCTTAACTGAAAATAGGCCGATCAAAATAATTATTTCAAGAGACCAATTGTAAAAGATACCCATTGAGAAAGTCAACAAATTGTTTCAAGAAAAACAGAAGGTAGCAAAGAATAAAAAAATTGATTTTTTTTGAAATATACATAAATGTAGATGAGAGATGAATGGTTCCAAGAATGTATGAAATGTCAAATGTGAACCATACAATAATCTATATCTAGATGTGGGGCGGTGACTAAGTCTCCTATATTAGAGTATTTGACTTGAGGAGTCAAGCTAGGATGCTTGATCATAGGTCATACTCATCGTTAAGCATGAAATGGTGTTACCATTTTACGATTAAGCATTCGATGTCTTCATATCGCTTGAGTTGCTTTACACCATTAATTGGTGTAGAGTTTTATCAAGGATATGAGTACATACCTTCGAATGATGTTGATGACATGGCTTGTAGGTGAACTTGTTGTGGATGCTCAAAGTTGATGAAGATCATCTTGAGTTTGGAGAAGTCGTTTTGGTTCACTTTTAACCTACAATGGTTAGTCATGCAAGGAAGAACAGAATATATCCAAATAACATCACTAGAATTCATTATCAAAGAATTGTCAAGGATATGATTTTGTTGTCTTCTTCCTCCATCTCCGAAGTAAAGGTTGTTGATACTAGACCATGTCAAGATTGCTTTTGATGTGAGTTGAATGCAATCTTGTGGAGCGTGTTTCTTCCAAGTACCTAGAAAAGGGTTCGATGCAATACAAGGGAGTATAATTTCCAAGATATTAGATAGTCATATCAATGGCATTATGGAATGGGCAATTAGGTTCATGCCCCTACATGCATCCAAGTGAGTCTAGCTTAGGTTTGAAGCATCAATGATGTTGAACTCACTCCTCAAATGACATAACACCTTTTCATCAAGTGGTTTGGTAAAGATATCAGCTAGTTTTTTGTCAGTACGAACATGCTTGAGATCGATATCTTGTTTAGCAACATGATCACAAATGAAATTATGTCGCACTTGGATATGTTTTGTTCTAGAACGTTGCACATGATTATAGGCAATCTTAATAGAACTTTCATTGTCACATAACAAGGGAATTTTTCAAACATGAATGCCATAATCCTTAAGAGTTTGAGTCATCCAAAGTAATTGGGCACAACATGATCGAGCAGCAATGTATTTAGCTTCGGCAGTAGATAAGGATATCGAGTTTTGTTTCTTAGATGACCAAGACACAAGAGATCTCCCAAGAAATTGACGTGTAATCAAGGTGGATTTTCTGTCAACCTTGTCCCCGGCATAGTCCGAGTCGGAATAGCCAAAAAGATTAAAGAAGATCCCTTAGGATACCATATGCCAAAGTTGGGCGTATGTATTAGGTATCTCGCTATCCTTTTCATAGCCAATAGACGAAACACTTTTGGTGCTGCTTGGTGTCGGTCAAAGATGCAAACACTCAACATGATATCAGGACGGGAGGCACATAAATATAGCAAGGAAAAAAATTATTGATTGACAAACCATTTGATCAACTGGTTTGTCCTCCTTAGTGAGGTCAAGATGTCCACTCGTAGGAATGGGGGTTCTCATACCTTTGCATTCTTGCATGTTGAACTTCTTGATTAAGTCCTTTGTGTACTTCGTTTGATAGATAAATGTACCTTCTCTCGATTGTTTGATTTGCAATCCAAGGAAGAACTTCAATTCACTCATCATGGACATCTCATACTTCTCTGACATCAACTTCCAAACTTTTCACGAAAATGTGGGTTAGTAGAACCAAAGATAATATCATCCACATATATTTGGCAAACAAATAGTTCTCCATTAAATCTTTTAGTGAATAAGGTTGCATCAATTTTACCAATCTGAAAACCCTTTTCAATGAGAAACTTTATTATGCATTGGTACCAAGATCTAGGGGCTTGTTTAAGACCATATAAACCTTTACGAAGTTTGTAGACATGATCAAGTTTCTTAGGGTTCACAAAACGAAGAGGTTGTTTAACATAAACTTCATCCTCAATTTCTCCACTGAGAAAGGCACTTGTATCCTTTTGGTAGGGAGTTATATCATGGTGATTGGCACCGAATGGCTTCATGTCTAGCAATAGGAGCATAAGTCTCACCGTAGTCCATACCTTAGACTTGCGTGTATCCTTGGGCTACGAGACGTGCCTTGTTGCGTACAACTTGTCCATCTTCATCGTGCTTGTTCCGAAACACCAATCTTGTACCAATGATATTCTGCTCGCCTTCAGGCTTTTCGACAAGTGTACATACTTCGTTTATTTGGAAGTTGTGTAGCTCTTCATGCATGGCATTCACCCAATCTGGATCTTGAAGGGCTTATTCAACCTTCAAAGGTTCAATACTAGATATGAAATAATAATGCTCACAAAAATGAGCTAAACGATATTTAGAGCGAGTGATTCTCCCTGTTTTATGTCATCGTGGATTTGATTAAATGGATGATCTCTGTCCACTCTTGTTCTAACTCTTGACAACTTCTTCTTGTTGGATGGTGGAGCTTATTCTTTATCATCACCATATTGAGCGTTGTCATTGATGTCATCATCTCCTTGACGTGGTGGTGAGGAAGGTTGAGGTGGATCATCACGATGTTCTTCTTCTTCTTCTTCATCATGTCGTGTACCTCTTGTGGATGCTTCCATGTTGTTTCGTGGTTCACCTTCACGCAAAATGGGAGCTTACACTTGAGTTGATGATGTGCTTTCCTTCACCTCCATGGGACGAATCTTACCAATGGACACGTCTTTGATAGCTTCCGAAGGTTCCGTATCTCCTACATCAATTAACTATTGTCCAACTTGCGAACAATTAGTTTCATCAAACTTCACATCTACCATCTCTTCAACTTTTCGAGTGAAGTTGTTGTAGACATGGTAAGTGTGATAGTTTGATCTGTAACCGGTTAGGAAACATTCATAAGATTTAGGTGCAAATTTAGATCGACTATGCTTATCAAGAATATAACACTTAGAGCTGAATAACCAAAAGTATCCAACTTGGGGTTTGTTACCGGTGAGTAACTCGTATGCCATTTTACCGAGAATCTTGTGCAGGTAGAGTCGGTTTAGGGCATGGCAAGATGTTTCCATGGCTTCTGCCCAAAAGTGTCTTATAGTCTTGTATTAATCAAGCATCATTCTCACCATCTCCATGAGAGTCCGGTTCTTCCTCTCAACAACTCTATTTTGTTGACGTGTGTATGTCGCCGAGAACTCATGTGAAATACCTTCTTCGTGAAGAAAAGTATCCACATTAGTGTTCTTGAACTCCGTTCCGTTGTCGCTCTGAACCATCTTGATCTTCACTTCAAACTGATTTTGAGATTTTCGAGCAAAGTTCCTGAAGATCATTTGTACCTGCGACTTCTCATTAAGAAAGAATACCCACATAAATCTGGAAAAATCATCAACAATGACTAAACCATAGGAATTTCCACCAAGGCTCTTGTAAGCATTGGGACTAAAGATATCCATGTGAAGTAGCTTGAGGGGTCTTCTGGTAGTCATGATGTTCTTCACGGGATGACTTCCACTAACTTGCTTTCGTGCTTGACAAGCACTATAATGTCTATATTTGTCAAAGATAACATCTTTAAGACCAGTAATATGATCACCTTTGGTAAGTTTGTCAAGGTTACGCATGCCTACATGTCCTAACCTTCTATGCCATAACCAACCTTTAGAAGATTTTGCAATAAGACATGTACAAGGTTGGGATATTTTAGAGAAGTCAACAACGTATAGATCACCTCTATAGAAACGAGTAAAGACAATTTTATGGTTGTAGCTGCGAAACACTCGGCATTCAACTTTCATAAATAGCACATCGAAACCAAAGTCTGCTAGTCTAGATACAAAAAGAAGATTGTAGCCAAGGGATTCAACAAGCATGCCATTTTGAATGGAACTATCTTGATATACGGCCACCTTACCAAGACCAAGTACCATATACTTGGAGTTATCTCCAAAAGTCACATACCTTCGAGGTCCACGGTTTGGTGTGATCTCATGGAACATGTCTTTATCTCCGGTCATATGATCGGTGCATCCACTATCGAGAACCCACTCCTTACCACCATCCATGTAGTCTCTAAGGTTCGCCATAAGACTAAGGTTCCTCATGGTCTTCTCATACTCGAATTCAAAGTCCTCATCTTCATCGTAGTACCATGCTCCACATAATCATCATTGGATGAAATTCCCCCATAAGAAACAAGAGTTTCATCAGAATTTTGACTATGACAATGTTAATTTTCAAGCATTCGAATGGCTTCAACAATGATATTGTTAATAGTAATGACATCTCCTTTGGCACGCATGAGGTCACGAAGCTCAAATAGGCATTTCTAAAAATTAGGATCGGTTGAATTGATTTTGTGAAAAGAAATGTATTTGTGAACAATGATATCAAGATTTTTCAAGGAATAATCTACATATATTTTCTCTAAGTCTTTCCACAAGCTATGAGCACACTCAAAGTTTTGCAACTCATTAAGAACATTTTTTGGTAATCCTCTAATGATTAGATTGACAATGTTAAGATTACCAAGCATATCAATTTCATCATCATGAGAAGGATGTATAGGATCAATGGGAGGTGCATAGGGATACTAAACATATTTGTGCAAATGGAACTCATCAAATATATCAAGCATTACATTTTTCCTTTGTCTAAAGTACTCCCCATCAAGAATAGACACTCTACAACTGAAATTCCCGGAACTAGTCACACTCATCTTCCTCCAATGGTGATTTAACCTAGGTTTTGGAGACCTTGCTCTGATAAAAATTGAGGGATCTATAGAAGATGTGTCTAGAGGGGGTTAATAGACTACTTGTCAAGATAAAATTCCTAGCCTAACCCAATTTCAAGGAAGGCAGAAATCTAGCAGTTATAACAAGTCAAGTACACCCTACACATCCAGTTCTATGAGTATAACACTGGAATGTAAAACTTGCAAGTGTAATATAGAGGAGTAATGTAGGGAGATCAAACACATGAGGTTGACACGGTGATTTTTGGCATGGTTGCGATAGGTGGCACTATCGTACGTCCATGTTAGTGGAGACTTCAACCCACGGAGGGTAACGGCTGCGAGAGTCCACAAAGGGCTCCACCCATAGAGGGTCCACAAAGAAGCGGGCTTGTCTATTCCACCAAGGCTTCCATCCACGGAGGACTAGCCTTACTCACGGTAGATCTTCACGAAGTAGGCAATCTCCTTACCCTTACAAACATCTTGGTTCAACTCCACATCACGAAGTAGGAGGCCCCCAAGCGAAACCTATCCAATCTAGAAGGCACCACCCTCCAAAAGGTAATAGATGTGGTAGATAAATGAACTCCTTGCTCTTGTGCTTCTAAAGATAGTCTCCTCAAACAAAATCACTCCCCCACGGAATATTCATGGGTAGGAGCGGTTGATTTGGTGGAAAGATATTTGGAGGCTAGAGATCAAGTTTCAAATAATTGGATTGGAATATCTTGGTCTCAACACATGACTAGGTGGTTCTCTCTCAAAAAATGGATTTGGCAATGAAGTGTGTGTTCTGAGTGCTTCTCCCACGAATGAGAGGTGGGTGAAGGGGTATATATATAGGCAATACACAAAATCCAACCCTTACACAGAAAGTGGCAAACTCGGTGACACCGAAGTGAAAAACATGGTGGTACCAATTAGCACAAAGGTAGAAACTCTTGAATCTCGGTGAGACTGATACATGAAACTCGGTGGCATCGATAAGGTGGCTAACGGTCAGATGACCCAAGTCGCTGGAACCGATACTCAAACTCGGAAATTCTGATTTTGTGTACAGAGGCACCCGAAAGTTGGTCACCCAAACTCGGCAGCACCGATATGGATTCGGTTGCACCAATTTGGTGGGAATGGCTAGGGTTTGCATATGAGGTCAAACTCGGTGGGTCCGTAATGTGGAAGTTGGTGACACCGAATTTGTGTATATGGAATTTGACAGAGTGGCTATGTGGGAAAAATGAGAGAGTATGTTGGTGGCTAACTTTGAGCATTTGAGCAATCAGTTCATTTTACTACCTCACCCCCGCTTAATAGTATTGGCTTTCCTATGTAATCAAAAGTGATTTCCAAAAAATATAAAATGAAGAGTTTTCTATCTTGAAGCTTGTGCCAATATTATTCCTTTCTTGCATCTAGGGGCATCTCCGCATAAAACTTTAGCCAAAGCTCTCCATGGACTATTCCTGAAATATATAGGTAAAAGGGTTGATCCAAGAGACAATGTATGTTTTCATGAATTATCAAAATCACCAAGGAAGCATATGTGCTTTCATTTTTTCATGTATCTCATCGTGAAGCTTCATCTCAATCTTTGAAAGGCTTCAACTCTTGTTATTTTGAACCTTCATCTCTTTTCTATCATTCCTTCTTTCTCGGTGCTCTTCCGAGAGGTTCTTCATGGTGTTCATCAAGGATTTTATTCATTATTGAATTGTTCTTAAAGATATTTATTAGATAGGCTCATATATCATTTTTCTTGCTTTTTGAAGTGCAATTCTTTCTCCCTTATCCTTTGAGATGGTGTTATAGCTTTCTAGATTCACGAGGAGTCAAAGAGAATTTGTCAAGAATGAGATATTTAAACCCATCATTTCTTTCTCGGAGTTATATTGGCATGTATTTCACCTAAAGTTCCTATGGATTGGTATTAATATGGTTTTTATAATGATCAAAGTTCTCAATGTATCCTCTTGGTGAAAGGAGTTCAACATATCTTGTTGCACCCAAGCAATATTTGTTTATGTTAGTGGCCGGTTGTCACCACATACTTTTGAGATGTTCTCCATAAGTCCACAAGAAGTTTATTTTCTCCGTTGTTAATTTTGCAACAACTCCATTAAATCCTCCTTCGTAAGGATACTTTTCAAGCCAAATGTGGTAGAAGTTATCATATTGTTCTCTATTTTTATCTTTCCAACAATCTAGCTTCTATTCTTTTGTTGGATGTTGATCTCTTAGAGCCATCATCTCCTTTTGTCAAGATCATGTTCTTTCTTTGCTTATCAAATTAACCAGAGTATTAGGTAATCCTTTTCAAGTTATTTTGATCATGCAAAGTTTTGCTTATTTCTTCACCGGAGTGCTGCCCAAATTCTTCAGTTCATGTTCCTTGTCTATCTCGTTCAACTAGAGTTGTTTTGAGTTCTTGCTTGTTCCTTGTGTCAATCTTCATCTCTTTGCAACCTTGAAGGTTTGTTGGTTTCCCTCATTTGTCAAAGAATCAACTTAGTTTTTACCTATTCCTTTCATTTTCCTCTTTATCTTCTCATTCTAAGATCTTGGGTCGAGATCCATTGTAAGTGGGGGAGAGTTGTAACAGCCCCACACTGATGCTCCAGATGCCTTTCATCTAATTCGAGTTTTCCCATGTGATACATTTCTTTGTCTTAGTCATTATTGCATTATCCACAGCATTCCCATTGCATCAGCACTCCATTGCCATTATTTTTCCAAAACATGCATCTGTTCATAATTGTCGGTTCCCTCTGTTCACGTTGTTGACTATTCCGAGACTGAACACACAAGCACGCAACCGTGGCATCTTCAGAATATTGTCTTTATCAATCAGTAAAAAATATTCTCACAAGTGATTGAAAGTTGGCGTGCGGTCTTGTTATAGTGTAGGTAAACCGTCGGTGTAGTAAAATATGGGGGCTTTAGTACCCAGACTTGTACACATGCAGCCATGACCTCCAGGCCGGCAAGATCCTGCCGAGCAACAACAACCTACAAGAAACAACGAGAAGAGACCAGAAACAAGGCACCGACAAGCCACCTTGCCAGGAGGAAGAAGACCAGACAGCCATCGCATCCGGCAGGAGCCCTCCACATCTCCGCCCTGTCCACCTCACCAGGCTGATTGTCAACATCGATGAGGTGTCAAGTGAACGGGCGATTAGGTGGACCTTGTTAGAGGCCTCTGGCAATAGTCAGAACCATGCAACAACTTTAGTGGCACCCATCCTGTAGCATGTTAGGTAAGTAAAGGTAGCTAGGCAAATGACCCAAAAGAAAAGGCAATCCTTGCCGGGTAACATCTCCACCGCGCCACCTCATGGTGCATTTAATGTGTTTGTTTCTATACATGAGAATTAGTTATTTATCCACTATAACTTCTGCTAGTAGTTTTAGATGCAGACGTGTGGAGTATTCTCCCACGAAAATACATTTTTAGCCATTGTGCTAACCCCTTGGCTATAAAAGGAGGTCTAGGGCTACATTTAGGAAGGACGACTCTGATTTCGTTTTACACGCGTAGCTGCTCCACTGAGGCATCCTTGTCAGGTGAGCGCACTCTTAGTTCGTTCTACACGCGTAGCTGCTGCCCTCACGCATCCTTGTCGGGTGAGCGCACGTGCCCTGTACAAGTCCACATAACCCACCAAAACACATGATTTAGGGATTTACGCCTACGAGCGGCCCACTCCTGTCTAAACCATCGTCCATGCAGCCGTCGGTCCCATAGTCCCCACTGAACCATAGCAAAGGGGCCTTCTCGGTCCCATAGATTACCATAGGGATATCGTTCCCACATAGACCGCCTACCAAATTTCGTCGCATTCTGAGTCTGTTTGATACCCCAACCGTTAATCCTATAGTTGCACTATAGCTGGTCAAGTCAAAGACGTTTTAGGTATTAAACTTGTTGCCGGGTTGCATGTTTTCCCTCTCATTTCCACCTAGCCTCTCTGCACAGTGCACTTACCTACTCGCAACCTAGTCCTTAAGTTCCCCCAAACCCAAAATGTACATTGGTGAACGTTGGGTCCGGATTAACCCTGAAATACTACAAACCATCATCCATTTTTCAATTGGTCCCTAACCTATTTTTCCCAATCGTCCCATAAAAATAAGAGGGTCCAAAGCTAGTCCCATTTTCCTATATATAGATTAACCCCTAACCACTATTTCAAACCCTAAATTTTAGGACGGCTGTCCCAGCCTCTATTCCGCCGCGCCGCCACTCCCTCATGATCCCCAGCGCTCCGCCCAATCCCTCCTCCATCCTTGTAGCACCGCACCATCCAATCAGCAATGATCTAGACCGCTGGATCCCAGATCGAACAACCCAGAGATCCTCTCGAGCTCCGTGATACCCCCATGATGCCATGCTTCCTGCTTGATCCCGAGCATATGCCACCGTACCCGTGCAGCAGCAAGCAGCGACCGGCCGCACACCTCCGCGCTGCTGCCTCGTTGGAGTAGGACCACCATTGGCCAATAGCTCCAACACCGCCTTTCTCTCTTATCTCCTCCCTTTCTCTCTTTTCCTCTGTCTCAAAACTCATCTCTTTGTGTCTTCTCAATTTTTGCACAAGCCGACAACCAGCATTGCTGTGGAGCTCCACCACTGACTGATACGTCTCCAACATATCGATACTTTATGAAGTATGCATGCCATGTTTTCCTATGTTTACAATACTTTTATATGGTTTTGATCCACTTTATATGATTTATTTAGAACGAACCCGGACTGACGTTGTTTTCAGCACGATTAGCATGGTGTTGTTTTTGTGTAGAAAATGAAAGTTCTTGGAATCACCCGAAACTTTTTTATAATTTTTTTGGAGGAAATAAGCCATATTGGAGCGAGGAACTACCGGAGGGGAGCCACATGTGGGTCACAAGCCAACAAGGTGCGACCCTCCTAGGTCGCGCCGTGATAGCTTGTGGGGCCCACGTGGCTCCGTTAGGCTTGATTCCAACACTCAGAAATCCCATATATACCAGAAACCCCTAAAGTAAATATTGAACTTCTGCTCTACCGCTGTAACTCTGTGTATCAATAAAAAACCCATCTGGAGGTTTTCCAATACCCTACCGAAGACGGGAAATCAACTTCGGTGGCCATCTTCATCATCCCGTCAAAGACCATGACGAGGAGGGAGTAGTTCACCCTCGAGGCTAAGGTTTTGTACGAGTAGCTATGTGTTTAATATCTCTCTCGTGTTCTTGGGATATCACGATCTTGATGTATCACGGGCTTTGTTAATATAGTTGGATCATATGGTGTTTGTCCCTTGCTATTATTGTGATGAATTGAATCTTTCTCTTTGAGATCTCGTTATGTTGGATTGAATATTGGTGAGAACACTTGATCTATATCTTGCATGCGGATACGAGTAGTGACATTGGGGTATTCAAGTGATTCACTTGATAAATTTTATGGCATCAACTTGCAGATTTCGGTGACCATGGAGATCTATGCATAGGTGTCGATTGCAATTTTCATACTATGTTCTTCGATAGAAATCTTGGGGTGCTCCTTGAAGTTATTTGTGTGGGATTGAACATGATAGATCTGGAATTGTTTGATGCATGTCGCATAATTTACTCATGGATACTTGATGCAACATTGGAGTATCTAGTTGACACTAGGGTTGATTTATATGCATCATGGGTGTTATTCTAGTACAAACTATAGGGTTTTTTGTGACACTTATAGGAACAAATCAAAAGATTGATTAGAAACAAAATTGAGATGGTTCTACTAACTACACAAATTTCATCTTATTGTTCTCCATTAGACACGAACATTGGAGTGATTCTTCGTTGCATGTTGAGGGATGATCATATGATTCTACTATGTTAGCATTGTTGAGAGATTGCACTAGTGAAACTATGAACCGTAGGCCTTATTACCAAGAATTTATAAAAAAATTGCTCACTGTTTTACACTAGCTACCTTGCTGTTTTTATATTTTCAGATGACAAAAAACTATATCAATCATCCATATTGCACTTGTATCACCATTGTTTCAACTAACTAGTGCACCTATGCAATTTCCATTGTATTGGGTGTGTTGGGGACACAAGATATTCTGTGTATTTGATTGCAGGGTTGTTTGGAAGATAGCATATTCATCCTACACCTCCCACGGATTGATAAACCTTAGGTCATCCACTTGAGGGAAAATTGCTACTATCCTACAAAACCTTGCGCCTGGGGCCCAACATAGTTTACAAGAATAAAGTTGCATAGTAGAGATCACTAACTTACAGCGGAAACAGTTAAGGATCAGTCGTGCAATCGTTCACAACAGTAGTATTACAGAGTGAAGATTATGAAAACAGATTGCACAGTAAGCAGGCACGCAGAATACAGATGATGGTTAACTATTGTGAAGAATTTGGAGTTGAGGAAATTCGGAGAAAGTCTTCAGCAAATTCTACAAACAATCACAGTGAAAGTCATCAACACATAATACAGAGAAAGTAAAGAGTTGAGGAATTAGAACCCGATTCTTGGTGAAGACTGTTGTTGATGACCCAGTTCCGACTGTTGTGACAGTTGTACATCTGGTTTGGAGCGGATTGGTATTGAAACCAAAGGACACCCAGTCCCGGGACACACAGTCCCAACCGTATTCTCCTTGAGCTAAGGACACACAGTCCTCGCCCAACACTCGTGGTAAGTCTTTAGGGCAGACTTCCAAACCCTCACAAACTCGGTCACCCGGCGATCCACAATTGACTGCTCGATTGCTCTAGACCATGACGCCTAACCGTCTGGAGGATGCACAGTCCTCAAAGGTAAAAGGCTTCAGTCCCACACAGGAACAACTTCTTCAGTGATGCTCAATCACTAGGTTTGGTTTGTCGTTTCGGTGGGTGGTGTATTTCCTCACTGATGATTTACTCTCGTAAGCTTTGAGGAATTTGGGTTGCTCTTATGACAAGTGTCAGTTTCTAGCGGAGCAGCCAACCATCTAGTGGTTGTGGGGGGCGGCTATTTATAGCCTGGGAGCATCTCGACATGATTTGACATTAATACCCTTAAATAATATGACCGTTGGAGTGGATAAGACCAGTGACTTCGCGTGGCTACCGAAACGGTCGGGACCCTCAACTGTGAGAGTCCTCATGTAACTCATATTCCTCACTTGAGGCTTTTGGTAGGATTTGGCTTGGGTTGAGCATCATGAGGAAGTTCATTCCATAGCATTACTTTGACCCCCTTTAACAGTACGGTGTTCCTATTCATCAAATGCGAAGAAAGTAAAACAGAAAACGTAAATAT
The DNA here is from genome assembly GCF_904849725.1 of Hordeum vulgare subsp. vulgare. NCBI lineage: Eukaryota > Viridiplantae > Streptophyta > Magnoliopsida > Poales > Poaceae > Hordeum > Hordeum vulgare. The sequence goes on along the minus strand of NC_058521.1, from coordinate 269,718,360 downwards.
TCACGCTTCAATTTCTTCAAAATGATTTTATTCAGGAACCACCGATCTTCTCAATATCAATATCTTCATGAGGAATATCAATTTCATCGCAGATTCCTCGTGATTCATTTCTTTAGCTTCAGACCAATTTCTTCAACTGAAGACATATATTTTTAGGGGTCGATATTCCTCAAATATCTCAAACTCTTCAATGACTTATAGATCTTGTGTATATTTATAAACACATTACATACTTAACCTATAAGTCTTCAAACCACCAAAATCACTAAGGGGCACTAGATGCACTTACACTCTGCATCAAGCAGAGGAGGAGGATACCCATGCCCAGCCCTCCCGCTCACTTGACCGCATGGGCCTCATGCGCCACCATCCTAGATCACAACTGGACCACCCCAAGGCCCTACCAAGATTCCCCCGCATGATGGGCCTGCTTCATGCCATGGCCTAGCTTGAGAGTGTGCTCCTCCCAGCCTCACCGACCGGGCCTCGGCCCGTACGTGAGCAGCCCCAACTCATATCCCTCTCCCACATGCACGGTATATTATATTGCACTCATAGATTCGTCCCGTGGACATTTTTTTCCTCTCCACGATTTTCCCAATAAAACCAGGGCATTGCAAATTACAAATAAGCCCTCTACTTCATGCATATAATAACTTCAAAACCATACATCAGATCAAAAGAAACTATATATGTAAAATGACTAGAATTTCATGTTGTTTCACAATAACCTACTTTCATCCATGAAAAAACTATTCAACATTGATTTTTGCTTAATTTTGCATAAATTCCATGCTAAAGCAATTTTTATCATAACTAAATAACCATAGATCCGAATTAAATGATCCACATATGTAACTTGCTTAGAAAAATGTGTAGAATAACACGGTGCATGTTATTTTCCTGTTTAATAAATATAAAATTTGTTCTACTCAGATCTGGAACAAATTCAAAATTGGCATATGGGGTCATTTCAGAATGCTATATGTTGCTTCCGATGTCATTTAAATCCCTAGATGATCTAGTTGTTTATGCTCCACATTTTAAATGTTTTAAAAACATTTGAACTTGCTAAGTAAATAAACGAGAGTGAACTAAATGATTCAAACATCAAATTCATTAATATGCAACTCATTGCATATTGAACTTCACTTCATTTGTAGTGTTCGATTGTTGCATCTTGGCATGCCATGCATTTTTGAATGTGCATGCATCATACTTATTTGCGCATCATGTCATGAATCTATTGTTGTGTTTACCGTGCCATTTGTTTGTTTCTATATTTGTTTGTCCTCTCTAGTGTTCTGAAGCATTTTGGCATGTGAGGATTAGTTCGACTATGTACGCTCGTCTACTTCACAGATTCATTCTTCTTCCAAGCGGGATCTCTGGCAGGATGATCGTTTCCTTGGATATCTCTACTATTATTACTATGCTAGTTGTCTCTTTTCTATCGCTTTGTCTCACTTCCTAACACTTGTTTGTCAAGCCTCGCAAAATGCCATGAAAATCCACTAACCATCCAAATCCTAGCAAACCATTGTTTGGCTATCTTACCGCTTGCTCATCCCTTCTTATATTGTTGCTAGTTGTAAGTGAAGGTTGTTCCGTGTGATAACATGGATATCTTTGGGATTTAAAAAGATTATTTTTATTTAATTTAATGAACCTATATAATAAATAAAAGGTGAAATGCTTGGCCTTTTGGTCGGTGTTTTGTTCCACCTTTTCCATCCTAGTTTCCATTTATCGTTATTATGTTCCATATTGAGTGCTCCTAACATGCATGGGGTTGTAATGGAGACCCCTTGATTTTTGTTTTGGGTTAAACTCTTCTGGCATGGCCCAACACTAGTACTGTATTTTCCTAACTAATACACTTCATGAGTGTTGGTCCAACCTAGGCAATGTACTACACCCCGAGGTTAACCAGGGTCTTAGGCAACCCGATGTCCTCCCCATGTTGTACTGTCCTGAGAACAGGATACGTGCGGTTCGTATTGGGATCTTCCCTCTCGGGTGATGTTGCTATATTTTTTTACCTTTAACGAATGTCTTGTGCACTGGGATTCCGATGGTACTTTGACTATCTTGAGGTTGAGGTTTTCCACCGCAGCTAGTGGTTAGTTTGTGATGGATGATTTTGAGTACCCGTGTAGGGTTTAGTATTTCTGAGAGCCTTGCCTGCAGTTATGTGGTAACATGGAAATTATTTAACACCCGATTATAGAAAATTTGAAGTAAACTCAGTTATAATACACCAAACATGAGCGTAACCATGACCGTCTCTTCTTGGGAGGATTGAACCAAGAAGAGAACATAGTGGTGTTATGATTGACTCAACACTAGGTGTTCACGATCACTTCGATCATTACTCGTTCACATTCGTTTATGTGTAGATCACTATTCTTATTCTTTTACTCGTAAGTTAGCCACTCAAATAAATGCTTAGTGATGATGTAGCCTCAACCATTAAGCTTTGCTAGTCTTGATACCCTTGGAAATGAGATAGTTGAGTCCCCGTGGCTCACATATACTACAACAATGGTTGCAGGTACACGTAATGCGATGATTTTACATGAAGTGATGCTTGTTCTATTTGGAGTTCTTATTCTTCTTCTTCATCTATCATAGGATGGGTTCCATGCAGCAGCCCGGGATTAGGAATGATGGATGTTGCTTTGATTGTTTGATTTCTTCCATAGTCGGACCATGCTTTTGTGTATGATGATTGCTATGGATGATTGTATTGAGACGGTCATTATTTAGCTTGTGGTGAGTGTAAGCCAATTCCATATACTAATCTCTTCTTCACATTTACTTGTAACAATACCCATTCTTGTGAAACAACGAGATGCACTTTTATCCCTGTCAAGGTCCTCGAGCCCGGATGAGGATAGTACCACATCTTGGGAATTACACTACTATTTCAAATTGTTTTCTATCATGAGAAATTACTTCCATATCCGTCTGCATTTCGGAGTTGTCTTCATTTCTCGATCCTACGAAGGCCATCATTTAAGAAGATTTCCTCATTCTTAGCTTTCATCTTTCATTTTCAAAATCTTCTCAATTGATGTCTCTTCGTTCATCCAATATTTTCTTCGTTCATATCTAAATTCTTACCAATGCCTTGTTTGAGTTTTCTGTTAGACGGATCATGATCTCCTCTTTCTCATGTATGTCCATCCATTCGTAGTATTCTCATTCATTCCAAATTCTTACTCGTGGCTTTTTCAGGACTTGTTAAAGTTCATGATATTTTTCAAACTTTCCAAGAAGAATAAGTAATACATCAAAACCGTTGCTTGTCATCAATTTAACCTGTTAAATGATAAGCATAACATAATTATTATTCTTGTTTCATTAAGGTGATTTCATTCCTTGTTCTAGAGGTTGTTCATGATATCAAAATCGTTATCACAAGTGTTTCATCTTCTCTTCACTGGAGTGGTAGGATTACTTAATTGTCCCATCGCGAAGCTGCATCTAAATCTTTGTATGGCTTCAAATCTTGTTATTTTCAACCTTCAATTCATTTCATTCTATCATGTTTTCATTCTGGAGTTCTTCCAAGAGGTTCTTCTTGGTGGTACATGAAGATTTAATTCATTCTCGAAGTGTTCTTCAAGATTCTTTCTAGAGGAGGTCAACTATTCTTTCTCTTGCATTTCAAAGTGCAATTCTTTCTACATTATTAAGATGGTGTTATAACATTCTTGATTCATGAGGTGTCTCAAAGATAATTTGTCAAGAATGAGATATTTAAACCAATTTTTCTTCCTTGCAGGTATCTTAGATTGGAATTCACCTATAACATTTCCTAAGGATTGTTGCTACTTGTGGTGTTTATCATGATCCAAGTTCTCAATGTATCCTCCTGGTGAAACAAGTTTCAGATCTCTTGTTGCTCCCAGCCAACCAATTGTATCTCTTAGTGAAAGATTGTCACCTCATAATAGTGAGATGTTTTCCATAAGCCCACAACAATAGTATTCCTTTTGTTGTTGATTTTCCAACAACTATTCCATCCTTCTTTCTAAGGATCCTTTTCTAATTCAATTTTGGTAAAACTTGTCTTCTTTTTCTCCGTTCTGTTGTTTCCTACGATCTAGTTTCTATTCTTTTGTTGCGGAAGCATTTTTAATTTTCTCTCTTCGAACCATCCTATAATTTCAACAAGATCCTGTTCTTTCCTTCCTTACCTAGTTAAGCAACGTGTTGTTTCCTTGTTTCAAGTTCAATTCATCTATAAACTTTTGCCTCTCTTTTTAAATGGGGCGCTGCCCAAATTCTCTGTTTTTCAATCCTTCTCTTTCTTGTTTGAACCACAGTGGTTTCAAATTATTACTTGTGACTCATCCCATTATTCTTATCTTTCCAGCCTTCAAGGTCAGTTGTCTTGACTCCTTTTTCAAATAAGAAATTTAGTTTTCCCCTTTCACTTCTCTTCCTATTCTCTTTCCAAGATCCCGGGTCGAGATCACTTATAAGTGGGGGGAGTTGTAATAGATCAAGATCGATAGTCCAGATTCCTTCCATGTATTCCGTAATTGACGTGTGATTTATTTGCTTGTTGAATTGATCATCGCATCACTCTCATTGCATCGACACTTTAACACCATCATTTTTCAAAACATGCATGCGTTCGTAGTTGCTCGTTCTTCCTTTCTCGTCGTTGACCATTTTGAGACCAAACACACACGCACGCGTGAGCAACATAATTAATTAATTTTTTTCTAAGTGGGAATAAAATATTCTTAGAATGGTTGAAATTTGGCAAGAAGATTTATTATATTGTAGGTAGACCGCGTGCCATGTTCGGCGCATTCAGAGTGTGTTTCATACCCCAATGGATAAACATATAGCAACACTTATGTGGGTGGACCGGCGCTTGGGTGCTGCCCTTACTTGGACAATAATCCCACTTATGATTAACCTCTCTCGCAAGCATCCGCAATTACAAAAGAAGAATTAAGACAAAGTCTAACCATAGCATTAAACTAGTGGATCCAAATCAGCCCCTTACGAAGCAACGCATAGACTGGGGTTTAAGCTTCTGTCACTCCAGCCACCCATCATCTACTTACTACTCCCCAATGCCTTCCTCTAGGCCCAAATATGGTGAAGTGTTATGTAGTCGACGTTCACATAACACTACTACAGGAAAAGGCAACATACATCATATCAAAATACCGAACGAATATCAAATTCACATGACTATTATCAGCATGACTTATCCCATGTCCTCGGGAACAAAAGTAACTACTCACAAAGCATAATCATAATCATGACCAGAGGTGTAATGAATAGAATCAAGGATCTGAACATAAAGTCTTCCACCAAGTAATCCAACTAGCATCAACTACAAAGAGTAATCAACGCTACTAGCAACCTTACAAGTACCAATCGGAGTCGTGAGACGGAGATTGATTACAAGAGATGAACTAGGGATTGGAGAGGAGATGGTGCTGATGAAGATGTTGATGAAGATGCCTCCCCTCCGACGAGAGGAGTGTTGGTGATGACGATGGCGACGATTTCCCCCTCCAGAAGGGAAGTTTCCCCGGCAGGATTGTCCTGCCGAAGGTCTAGATTGGATCTGCTCAAGTTCCGCCTCGTGGCGGCGGCGAAACCACGAAAAAGTTCCCGATTGATTTTTTCTGGACCAAAACCCTTCATATAGCAAAAGAGGGGGGCTAGTGGGCCGTCAGGCAGCCCACAAGCTTGCCCTCCGCCACCAGGGGGGTGGCGGTGACAGGGCTTGTGGCGCCCTAGTGGCCCCCCTCCGGTACTTCTTTTGCCCAGTATTTTTTACATAATCCCAAAAAAATCCACGTAACTTTTCAGGGCATTTGGAGATGTGTAGAATAGTGGACTAAGATTTGCTCCTTTTCCAGTCCAGAATTCCAGCTGCCTGAATTCTCCCTCTTCCAATAAACCTTGCAAAATAAGAGAGAAAAGGCATAAATATGGTACCACAAAGTAATATAACAGCCCATAAAGCAATAAATATCAACATGAAAGCATGATGCAAAATGGACGTATCAGTTTCCAATCAATACAATTATAGCATGGACAATAAATGATTACCATGAACAAAGAAATATAATAATAACTAATTTATTATTGCCTCTAGGGCATATTTCCAACATCTTGTGTACCGATGTTATCTTCAATATTGAGCGCTCCTAACATTCTTGGGGTTGTTATGGGGACCCCTTGCTTTTTGTTTGGGGATAAAACTCTTCTAGCAAGGCCTAACATTGGTTCTACATTTGCCTAATAACTAATAAAAAGCATAGGGACCCCTTGGAACCCGTGGATAATTAATCAACCCCCGAGCTAGTGCTCGTAATGAGAGTTGGTCCAAACAAAGACACTTGCGGGGCCACCCGGGGCTACTCGGGGGATTTCTATTCGGCCACCGTACGTACTTCTCATCTAGTAGTTCCCTGAGAAAGAGATACGCGCGGCTCCTGTTGGTATCTAACCTGGTGGGCGGTCTTGCTGGATTTTTTTACTTTTCTGGAACGTCTTGTGCACGGGATTCCGAGGATACTTTGGGCTATGTCGAGGTTGAGGTTTTCCACCGGGATTCTGAGGAGACTACGTGTTTTCTATGGTTGAGTTTTTCCATGCAGCTTGTGGCTAGTTTGTGATGGATGACTTGGAGAACCCCTATAGGGTTAAATATTTTGAGAGCCGGCCTGCAGTTATGTGCCAAGTTGAATTTTTCTAACACCCGGTCGTACCATATTTGAAATAAACTCAAATAAAATACACAAACTGTGTGTGTAACTGTTACCGTCCCGACTCATGAGTTCTGAAGAGAGAGCAAACACGGCGGGTTATGTTTGTCTCGTAGATAGGTGTTTAGGATCACTTATTGATCATAATCACTACAGGAATCGAGCATTTTGCCGTCAGGACGCTACAGACGGCAAAGAGCGAATTACAGTCGGCAAAAATTTTGCCGTCAGCCCATGACGGCAAATAATGTCGTCAGACCATGTGCCCGCAAAGGGCGTCTTTTCCGTGAGCGGCCGGGACAGCAGACGGCAAAATGTTTGCTGTCAGTGGAATTATGTTGCCGTCACCTACTTTGGTAGACGGCAAAAAAATGGTCAGAAGACGGAACGGCCTAGCTAACGGACGACGTTAGCCTTTTTTGCCGTCTTCCTCACCCCGTACATGACAGCAAAATATGGCATTTTTTTGCCGTCTTCCTAACCTATACATGACAGCAAAATATGGTCTATTGTTTGCCGTCTTCCTAGCGTGTACATGACAGCAAAATATGACATTTTGTTTGCTGTCATGAACATGACAGCAAAGAGGATAAATAGACATAATTCATACAACATATATATATAACATGATCCATACAGCATATGTATATATATATAACATAATCCATACAGCATATATATATATATATATATATATATAACATAATCCATACATCATATATATAACATCCATAATCCATACATCATATATATAACATCCATAATCCATACAACATATAACACATCCGCCGCGCACAAGCGTTGTAGCCTATCACCTTCGCCCCTCCTAGGAAACCACCTACGCTGCCCCTACCTGCTTCACCGCCACGGAGGCGGCCTGCTGCTACTGCGCACCTGCACATCCACCATGGCCGCCCACTTGCTATGCTCACCAGCGCCACCGCCACGGTCTCCCACATGCTCCTCCCACCTGTTGCAGCTTACCACCTGTGCCACCACTTTGGCTGCCCACCTGCTGCGCGCAACTAGCCCACGGCTACCAGGACTTCTTCTGCTTCAGCCGTCGACTGTTTCCGCTGGTGGTGGTGGGTGATGCCTGTGCTTCTGCTAGTTCCCCGTGCAGCCTCTACTCGTGCCGATTCCCAATGCCGGCCTTTGTTGCAACTTCCACGACCGGCCTGAGCTTCTGATTCTGCGTTCGGCCTCTGCTGCTTCCCCGTGCCCACCTTTGCTACCACTTCTTGTGGTGAGTTGAACCAAACTGAAAATGAGATTAAAAGTGAAGACAGTGAGGAGAAATTGAAATGAAACTGAAATTCAAATTGGCTAATCTTCACAATATAGACATGTTGGAGTAGTCTCACTGAGTTGTGACCCCCTTCCTTCTAAAGCTAAAAATACATGAAATTAGCTAGTGTTTTGAGCTTATGGAGCTTGCTCTGCTTGTGCCCTAATAACGTGTCCCTGTCAACTCTGTAAACTGCACAAGCTCTGGTGTAGATTGCAACACATCACTTGAACAATTAGATGCACATAAACTTTCAGAAAAAGGAAAAAAGAGTTGAATTTACAGTTATTAGCACAATAACTGAGCTCATCATGTGGTTTTCAGAACCCACTGAGCATGTTCTAGCTTTTGATTGCAAAGATTAGTGTCAAAACAAACAAAACAAAGGATGATAATTACGTGTAGCAAAAAGAACTGAACTGAACTTCACTTTAGCATTAAATGATTCAGTTTAGTTTAAATTCAGTTATAAATTCAGTTTAGGATTTAATCAAAAAAGACAACATCATTTAAAAAAATCAATAATCAAGCTTTCGAAGAACATCTTATATGTTTTGTTCAATACACAAATCAATATGTGTGGATAATTGAAATGCAGAGACGCAAAATGACAGAATTTTACTGCCCATAATGTTAACATAATGGCAGAATCTTACTGCACATTATTTTGCTTCGTAGACAAATGGTTCCAAAAAGATCAAAATTTCAAACTTGGGCACGAGGAGAAGGACCTGCATACTTGTAGAGCACTTGGGCACGAGGCAAATGAGCACCTGGGTAATTAGGCATTTGGACATTGAGGAGGAGCCTTCGTCGTCGGGCTCGACTTCCGCAGCAGCTGCCATCGACTAGGCATGCATGATTAACTGAAATGATATGGGCATGGCCAAGTTAAGTTACTTCCATAGCAGTAACTTAAAACAAGGAAAGTATTGAAACATTTGTTAATTAACTAAAATTAAGTTAACAAAACAAAGGCATGGGCATGGGCAAGTCATCTAAAAAACTAATAGTTGATATAGTGCTCACACTACTGAAATGGGATTAAAGGTTCAGTTTTTATGCACTGTACTGACATTGTCATTGTGGTTTCACTGGAATAAAGGTTCAGTGTTCAGTGTCACTGGGATCAGACTGCCAGGAACCCGACCGGACGGCGGCAATCAGTTTTGTGAGTGTTCCAATGGAGAGGCAAAAATATTCAGAGTATATATGTCAAAACAAGCATTTTATCACAACAAAAGAAGCATTTTATGCAGTGTGAAGCTTGGATTATCACTATACTAAATCTAGCAGTCTAAAGCATTTTTATGTTGTAAAGAAACTGAATGTAGCCTACAGAGTTTAACTGAATCTAGCAGTGTCGACAGAGTTCTTTCTCAGCTCTCATAAACTACAGAGTTTGTTGTTTCTAAACTGTGTTCAATAGCAGACACAAGCTCATCTAAGCTTTCTCAAACTGCACAAAGAAGTAACATTATCAGAAATGCACGCACACAAACAAATTTATCATAATCCTTCGATCGAACCAAATGCAAGACAGTTTCAAGGCTACAAACTTACAATATTTCATGCATCAAAATTTCAGAGACAAATATATCAGACCAAAAAGAAAAAAAATCAGACTTGGAAACGAGGAGGACTTGCAGACCCGCACAACACTTGGACACTTGGACATGATGGAGGAGCGATGTTAAGGAGGAGCGGCGGTCGTCCTACGGGGATTCTGCCGAGGTGCGGCAGGTGTGGGATCAGAGCTCCATGGTGCGGGGACGGGGCTGAACCTGAATCAAGCAGGGGAATCTGAATCGAATAGAGAACACAAAATTTTCCGAACCTAAAACCAGCGGTGCCGATACGGGGGACGGGGTTGGAACTTACCAAAGTCGAACCTTAATGAGCACGTGTGGATCTGGCCGTCACCATGGCCTGCTCGATGGCAGACAAGGAAGGAGGCAGCAGAGACGAGCTCGCCATGGAGAAGGTAGGAGGATTGGCCGCAAGCCTAGGTAGCAGGGAGGAGCTCGCCAATCGCCATGGCCACCACGAGGGACTAGCGGAAGGCGACCACGAGGAACTCGCCTACCCTCCCTCCTTGTCGCGCAGACGGACGACGGCGGCCGGGGAGGATACCGGCGGCGGCGGCCGGGGAGGGCCCGGCGGCTGTGAACCCTAGATATTTTTACCAAAGGAGGAAACCACCAGTCGCAAGAGGAAGGGGCTGCTGTGCTCGCTCTTGTTTTTTTATCCGGTGTGTTCTTTTTCCACTCGCGGGAGGTAGGCCACCTGTGTTTTTTGTCTTTGTCGTCTTCTATATGATGTACCTGACGGCAAAGACTAATTTTTGCCGTGTGCCCTTGCTAATCCAAGATGGCAAAACTGCGTGCCGTTTGGGTTAGTTAACACGAGCCGTGGACATCTTTTTTTCCGTCATCCGTAGCGTAAGTAGACGGCAAAAATCCTGCCTTTGCCGTCATCTACCCAAATAGTTGACGGCAAAACTATTTTTTGCCGTGTGGTTGTTTTTTGCCGTCTTCTTTTCGTGATTTTTGGCGATAGTAGCTCTTTTCCGTCTGCCCATGACGGCAAACTTCCCGTTTGCCGTCTGCCCCGATGATTTGCTGATGGCAAAGATTATACATGTCATCAAAATAGCCGATTCCTGTAGTGAATTAGTTCACGTCGGATTATGCGTAAATCACGCCTCTTATTGTTGTACTCGTATGTTACACACTCAAATAAATGCTTAGTGCTTGCTGCAACCTCACCACTTAACCATGTCTCACCCATTAAGATTTGCTAGTCTTGATACCTTTCGAAATGAAATTCCTAAGTCCATGTAGCTCACACATTACTACAACAATATTTGCGGGTACATATAAAGCAATTATTTGACGTCAAAGCGATGCTTGTTTTTTTGTAGTTCTTTTTCTTCTTCTTCTCCTTCATCGATCTAGGATGGGTTATAGGCTAACAACCTCGGATAGCAAGGATGGATGGGTTGCATCTATCTAGGATGGATGTCCATAGTCGGACCCTTCTCTTGTGAATGGTGATTGAATGTATGTTTGTATTGAGGTGATCATGATTAGCGCGTGGTGAGTGTAAGCCAATTCCATATACTCATTTCCTCTTTACATGTACTTGTAACGATATTGATTCTTGCGAAATGACGAGATGCACTTCTATCCCCGTCGATGCCCTCGAGCCTAAATAAGGATAGGACAGCATCTTCGGCGTTACAAGTTGGTACCAACCTAGGAGCCCCCTTGATTGATCACAGTTGGCATAGTCGAGTCTGGTGAAAAACTATTTTGAGTCTAGGTATATATCTGAGAGTAGGATTGTTTTTACTCCTCTTATATGCTCTGGTGAGAAATCTGGACGTATGAATTTTAATTCTACCCTCTTCTTACTCAAATTTTTTTAGGATCGTGGAGGTATTTTGGAATCTCTATGATGTCGATGTGATGATATTCTATACTTGGTACCTCCTATTCTAGGGAGTAGAGCTCGAAGGGGTTCTTGACACATCAATATCGTCCAGTTTACCTGTTTCTCAGGACGCGGATGTCCAAAATAGCTTCAATAGTATTTGTGGCGAGAGGAGTTTAGCGTTACCAAGTACTGGGAGAATAGTAAGATGTACTTCCATAATTGGTATCATTGTAGTTACGAGGGTATGAGTTATATGAGTTTCTGAGACCTCTGGTTATGGGTTGATAGATATGATACACTCGTTCTGTAATACTATTACTAGGTGTGGACTAATTTATTCAGTAATTGCTCCATGTATCCGTTGTACTAGATTCCATAACCACAAAGATATTAGGAGTTCTCAGGTGGGAATTCAAGTAGTTACCTAGGATTATCCTTCCCACAAATTCATAATGGGTTATGCATTTGTTTTCGGCTTAATACACAAGCCTCGTCCTTGGTTTTGTTGGATTAGGGTAATTCGAGTTGTTTCGATGTCAAATGTTAATTTCATATCTTTCCTAAGTGGTGTTCTCACATTTCTATTGGAGTTCTAATCCTTTTGTTCAATCTGAGTTGTCATGAAATTCGTTTCAACCGGTGTGCTTCTCTTGAAGATAATTCAATCCTCTTCGATATTTCCAAGACCAATCCTCTTATTACTTCCGGAGCTCGTTTCATGTGTCCCAAGTTGTTTTTGTTTTTCCCCACCCTCCCGCTGTTTTTCTTCAACGTGTAAATTATCATCCAAGTGCATTTCTTTTCATTTATGGTTCTGCTATCTTTTGTTCCATATTGTATCTGGTGATTCACTGTGAAGATGCTCTGGTGTTAAGTTCATCATTTCTTTGTCTTCGTGTCCTTCTTCGATGGATTCAGTTTAAGCTTTAGGTGTTCATCATATCCTTTTTGTCCGCTAAATGTTTTCCTGTGTTGGGAAATGCTTAGTCAACCCTCTCTCGTTGTTCACTTCTCTCTATTGTATCTAGTGTAGAAGATATCTCAGAATATTCATGTTTTCATTCAAATCCATTATAAAATTGAGGGTCTCACCTGATAAATTTTTAATTTATACCTGTGCAATCTCTATCTTCCGAATCAATCCATTCAATGGCGTTTTATTTTGAGTGGGCCCATAACCCACAGGCTTTTTCTAGGATCTTACCTATCTCTTCTAGTCTTTTCCGGAGATCTCTAAATCTTTTCAAGTATCACGTAAGAATGAATTCTATCAGTCATACTCCTTATCCAAGATTGCTTTGAATTATTTTCATTGTTGGTCCAACCTTCCTTTTTTTAATTGTTCCGGAGTGTCTCAGTAATTCTTGATGGTGCTTCTTGCCATCATACTCAGCACTGAAGAACGAAGAAGAGTTCTTCTCAAATCTTTGTCCATTCTTTAGAAGATTGTCATCTCAGCTTCATGCACTCTTTCAAATTGTTTCCAATCATGAGGAATTCCTTCCATATCTATCAGGTGCATTTTAGTGTTGTGTTCATTTATCGATCCTCCAAAGGCCATCATTTCAGAAGATTTATTCGTTCTCAGCATTCATCTTTCATTCTCAAATTATTCTAAATTGGTGTCTCTTCTTTTGGCTTGCAATTAATACGGTGCCTTGTTGAAGTTTTCTATTAGATAGATCATGATGCCTTCCTTCTCATGTATCTCCATTCATTCATGGTATCCTCATTCGTTTGTGAATTCTTATCGGTGGTTCGCTCAAGACTTCATGAAGTTCATATTACCACTCTTCAATCAATTCCAAGAGGACTAAGTAATATCCCAAATGCGTTGCTTGTAATCAATTTAACTATTCTTGTTCTTTCAGGTGATTTCATTACTTTTTTTAGAAGTTGTTCATGATATGAATTCTTGATTTCAAGTGTTCTCATCTTTTCTTTTCCGGAGTTCCAAGTTTTCTCAAGTATGTCTTCGCGAAGTTCCATCTAAATCTTGTTCTTTCAAATTTTATTTCTTATGATCATTTTTTTGTTCGGGAGGTTGTTCTGTGCGATCGATCATATTGTTTTGTCAATATCGTGTTCTTTCCTTGCTTATCCAGTTAACTGGAATGTTGTATCCTATTTTCATGTTCTTTCTACCTTATGATGTTTTGTCTCTCTTTCCTACGGAAGTTCTTCCCAAATTTGTTTTGAATTCTTGCATGTTCCTCATGCCATTCTTCATCTGTTTGCAACCTTCAAGGTTCGTTAGTTTCACTCATTTGTCAAAGAAGCAACTAAGTTTTACCTCGTCCTCTTCTCTTGCTCTTCCTCTTCTAATTACTATATCCCGGGTCGAGATCTCTTTTTAGTGGAGGAGAGTTGTAATAGCCCATACTGACACACCAGAAGATTCCTTTTTAATTTATTTATCGTCATGTGATTAATTTGGTTGTTGCATTCATCATCGCATCATATGAATTGCATCGACGCTTCGTTGTTGTCATTTTTTTGAAAACGTGCATTCGTTATTAGTTGTTTGTTCTCCCCTCTCTTGTCTTCGACCTTTCAAGACCAACCTCCCACGCACCCGCAATATCATCAAAATATCGTTTTAGAAAGTGCATATAAAACTTTCTCGGAATGCGTTGAAAGTTGTCGTGCGATCTTAATTTAATGTATGTAGACCGCCTACCAAATATCTTCACATTCTAAGGTCGTTTGATACCAGAACCGTCAAACCTATAGCGACACTATAGCCGGTTTATTTGTCGGACGGTTTTCGTATTTCAAAACATGTCATGGGACACAAACTACCATCACTTCTCAGCCCATTGGTACTTGTGATCTCCGTTGGGTTTTCCGTGATGAGGAACGGGTTATCGCAGCACAATGTGGGTAAGTATTTTCCTCACTTATGAAACCAAGGTTTATTGAACCAAAAGGAATATCAACCATAACTGTATTGAGTGGTTGCATACACAAGAAGCAACAACCTGCACCCAACGCGGGTAACACGGTTGTAAATCCTCTTGTTGTTGTTATTTGCAAGCGAGTAAGGTCTGTAGATAATCGTAGATAGCAAGATAAAATAAAAACAAGTAAATGACAGCAAGGTATTGAAGATTTTATTAATATGTTGTGAATAGACCTGGGGGGCATAGTTTTCCCTAATGGATCTGTGACGAAAAATAACATAAAGTTGATAACCAAATTATAGATAGTTATGTGATATTCACGGCAATGATACTGTGTATATAGGCATCACGTCCATAAACAAATAGGCCGACTGTTGCCCGCACCTATTTCTATTGCTCCACTCATCAAACGCTATCTAGCATGCATTTGGAGTATTAAGTAAAACAGAGTAATGCATGGAGGACTATGACATGATGTAGAAAAAGTAAACTCAAGCAATATTAATAAACCCCATTGTTTTATCCTTAGTAGAAACAACAAAAAGGCGCATCTTGTCCCCTTCTTTCACAGGGATATATAAATTCGCCAGGTTGAACCTACTATAACACAGCTCTCTCAGCAAAGAGATATCAGTCTAGTTGGCCAAACTAGTTCAATAGATCGGAGAGAATTATGAAGCTATCATAATCATGCCCATAAGAATCATATGAGTATTCAGAGGAGACTCAAATATTTAAACTGAATAATCTGAACATAAACCCACAATTCATCATATCCCAGCAAACGCACCGCACAAAAGGAATGACATCAGGTGTATCCAGGCAAAGATGCGATGATTATTGTCTTGACAATCAAGAGAGAGATTGCCATCTAGGTACTAGCCATGGATCCATTGGTCTTTGGTGAACTACTCACACATCTTTGTGAGGGCAGCAAGGTTGATGAAGAGGCCCTCCGTGATTGATCCCCCCTCCGACAATGTGCCAAAACGGAACTCCAGATGGCCTCCTGACGGAACATGGACTTGCGGCAGTGTAAAAAGTCTTTCGAGACTTCTTTTTGTGTTTCTAGGGTAAAAGAGAATTTATAAGGTAGAGAACGTAGTAAAGAGGGCCACGAGCGAGGCACACGCCATCAGGGCCACCCCAAGCCATGCGTTGTTGGCTTGTGGGCCCCTCACGCGGCCTCCAGCCTTCTTCCGATACTCCTGGGTCTTCTTTTGGTCTAGAAAAAATAACCAAAACGTTTCAGGTCAATTAGGCTTTGTTTACTATGGAAAACCCAAAAAGTGAAAAACATGTAGAAAACAACAACTAGCACTACCCATTGGGTCAATAATTAGTGCTAAAATATAACATAAATTGGTAAATATATACCACGAAAGTATTCGAATATGCTAATATATCAGCATGAAAGAAGTAAAAATTATAGATACGTTGGAGACGTATCACCCAACTACTCTCCACAACCCACCTAATCCCACCTAGCCTACCCTTCCATTTTGGACCGCCCGATTGAGATCCGACAGTCCGCTATATAAAGGGCGTTATCCCTCCTCCATCCCTCACCCTAGCATCACAACGATTTCCGTGCCACCCCAATAGCTAGCCGCCATCCTCTCCCCCTCTCTCCCACCAGCCATTGTCGGCCCGCGAGGCCCATCCATGGCCTGCCCCAGGCCCGAACCGGTCCCGACTCGCTGCCTGCATGCCCATGCTTCATCGCCACGGTTGACCGCCCAAGGAGAGTATCTCCCCGATCCCCTGTGCCACGCCCAACCCGGCCTCCTCACCGAAGGGCCGTCGCAGTGCCGCCACCGGTGATGAGCCATCGGAGCCCGACCACTTCAAGCCAGTCCCCTCGTCCCGTTCTCTTCCACTTCCTCCCGATCTCTCCCTCTCATCTAATGGCTCTCTCTATTTCCCAACAGATCTATCGTCGCCACCAAGGTGCTCTGGATCCGGCTGCCAAACACCGGATCTGGTGGGATCTGAGCCGATCCGCAGCTTCCCCGCCCCGTTTCGGCCATCTCCGGTCTTTGTGTGGCTGGCCATCTCCAGCGTCGTTGGGTTGGTGTCCTTCGCTTAGGAATGAGCGACATGACGAGCCGGGAGTACTTCACTAGCCAGCGCAGTGGGCCGCACCAGTGCTTGATGCCCAGCTTCTCCTGTACAGGCCCTGCCGCACCAACAGCCAAGGCGCGGTGTGCGCCGACCCAACAAACCTCCGCCCAGCTTGTACCGACCCAACAAACCTCCACCCGGCCTTCTCTTCGACTTGGGCCAAGGCCATGGACGAGCCGGTCCCGTACCCTATTCTCCTCCCTATGGTTGTTGGGAATGACATGAAAAATATTTTTCAAAACCTATCATTAAGTGTGTGACGAGGATATACAAGAGGAATAAAAAAACTCATGGTTGGCATGTAGGGGAAGATCTGCTTCTAAAATTGTTAAAGAAAGAGTTGTCTCATTTCCTTATTTCTCAGTTCTTTCGAATTAATTCACTTCAACGACTGCCGCTATGCTAGCTTTACATGATTAGCTCCGACAACATAGGTACTGCATTTCCTTAGTTGGATCCGCTCTTTCTCTCTCGTGCAGTTGTTGCGTCCGGCTATTTATTTAGTCGTCAATCAACATTGATCCGGGTAGTTAGTCAGTCTTTGTGGCCAAAATTAAGCAAAGAAGGAGAGGTGTCATTTTCTTCAGTTGGTCAACTAACATGTCTCCTCACTTTAGCATTTCTTCTTTGTTTGGTCGCAAGGCAGGGAAATGGAGGATTTGTTTCTGCTCTGTCCTTTACCGGATCAATGGATTCAATTTCAGTGGATAGAGCTCAACCTGTTGCCATCGTCCTTTCAATGACAATTCACTTGGTTTGTAGACGCTTGTTCTGACCTCCATAGTGACACTTTGACCTTTTTTGAAGAACATCTACTTCTTATCTGCTTGAACGACTCTCTTGTCATTTGACCCCGAATTGAATGAGATGACATACACCAATATCTTCAAACATAGGATCTCCCTTATAGGTCCATCCTTCTCTCTTTCTTTCCAAGAACATTGGGGGTCTATTCTCGGAATGATTCAGCACGAGCCGCATTACCAATACAAGGATCTCAACCATGAGAACTTGTAGAACTTATCTCTTGAATTACACCCCTAGGCTGACGAACTAAGTAGGACCCACTTAGCAAAACAAGAGTACCATCACTAGGGTGCAATTGGTGATGGAGCTCTATGGCTGTAGCGGCAGCGTGTGTATCAGTTAGACGTGAGCGTGAGATCAAATTCTGAGTATACCGATGCTGAAGAGATAGTAACCATCTTTAATTTATCAACCTCAATTCCTAGAAAAGAATTGATAGAAAATCAATCTGACATCTTGAATTGCTCACTCAACTTTTTCTTAAAAAAACCAATGTACTTCTGATCATCCCTAGTGATCAACATATCATCAACATAGAAAAGAAGCAAGGTACGACCATGGTTAGATATATGAGTGTAAAGTTCAGGGTCATGCTCACTAGAAGAGAAAAGAAAGCTTGAACCACAAAGCTGAAAAACTCAAACCAGGCACGAGGTGTTTGCTTTTTTCCCATAGAGGGCCTTTCGAAGGCGACAAACATTACCATTAGGGACTTCAATACCCAGAGGTGGCTGCTTATAGAAAAAAATCATGTACATCACCATGAAGGAAATCATTTTTCACATCCATTTGAGAGATTTGCCAAGGTCGAGCTGCACCCACACCAATCAAAGTACAAACAGAAATTGAAAGCATGCAAGAGTACTATCTATTTATGATAATTTGATTGTTGACAACGCGACAACATCACGCTTCTCTTTCTTATTCTTATTTATATAATTGTCACATCTCGAGCTCGTATTCCTGGAACAAGAAGGGTCATCGTACAACTTTGGCGATTACAAAAAAGAAGGAGGCGAGCTCCCTATCCTTCTTTGTCTTTCCACTTCCCTCGTTCAGGAACAAGTACTTCGCCAAATTATTTTGAGTCCCGGCCTGGCTTTCCCCACTAAACAATTATGTTATGACCACCGAACAAACTTGGTTGGTGAACATGGTTTATGCGCCGCTAATCTAGCAGCTTGTCGAGCATTTGACAAACTCACACCATCCATTTCAAATGGGATTTGTCATGTGGACACACGAGCAATCCAACCCGTCTGATTTTCTTTTCCTCTTCCCATTTGAACTTATGATGGTTTACCCATAATATGAAGATCGACGAGAACTCTTACCCATATCTTGCAATTTCTTCAGAATTGTCTGCTCATAGCACGATGGAATTATTCGATTATAGCTCGACACACTGCTTCAATGGCTCGATATGGAATACGACTAGCTCTACAATTGTTGGTGCCATATCTTTTAAATCCAAGTTGTGTACCAACTGGTTCGTAACCCCTACTACATGTGCATTTAAAATATTTACTATATTTCGTACGTTTCGGATATAGCACGTCCCTTCTTATTTTGACTATATGAGATTCGCACTTTGACACATGAAACTCCGTTATGAGTAGATACTTCCGTAGGAGCAGAATCAATTTTCTGGTTAAATACATTTCTAGAAATGAATGACTTTGGTAGTCACCTGAACCACTCTCTCCGATAGCCCACAACCTCTCTTCTGGATGCTAAATAAGATTCGATCAACATACAAGGTTAGCCTTCTTGTGAGAAGGAGGGTTCTAAATTGTGTTCTCAATGCAAAGGGAGTCTTTGAGAAGGTTCCGTTTTTCTGAAGAGAGAGAATATCAATAAAGAAGTCATGAAGTTGTTCGGGGGTCACCATTGGCTTTTCCTGATCGACCCCTTCAAGTGTATTACTCTACAAAAATGAAGATTGACATTCGTGAATGTTCCTAGTTGCACGTACAAGCTATTTTCCATGTGACAACATATATTTTTGCTATTTAATTTAATGGACACATATATTATTGTTTTTTCCACCTTTGACACCCTAGTTACTTGGCCTTTTGCTCAGTGTTTTATTAAAGCTATTTTCCATGTGACAACATATATTCGTGAGTGTTCCATAATTAGCACTACTAACATGGTTGGGGTTGTTATGGGGACCCGCTTGATTTTTGTTTTGGGATAAAACTCTTCTAGCAAGGCCCACCATTGGTACTACATTTGCCTAATAACTAATAAAAACACAGGGACCATCGGCACCCATGGATAATTAATCAACCCCCCAGCCAGTACTCCTCATGAGTGTTGGTCCAAATAGAGCTACTTGTAGGGCCACCCGGAGCAACTCAGGGGATTTCTCTTCGGCAACCGAATATAGTGCTCGTCTGGTTGTGCCCTGAGAAAGAGATACACGCCGCTCTTATTGTGTGACAGCTCGAGACCCACGCTCCAGAAGATTCCCCTTTTATTCCACTCTCGCCGGGTTAATTATTTGTTGTCGCATTCATCATCACATCATGCGCATCATCCACATTGTATGGGCAGTCCGTTGCTGCCAGTTTTGAACTTGCATCCGTTATTAGTTGCCAGCTCTCTCCGTTGTTGTCATTGACCGTTTCGAGACCAAACAAACACACCCATGCCTGGGACATCCATAAAATCTTGTTTTTATGTAGGTAGGCTGCTTGCTAAATTTCATCGCAATCGGAGTCCGTTTGATACCCGAACAGTCGACCATAGTAGCACCGTCATCGGTTTATTTGTCGGATGTTTCAGCATTTTATAACTCTCTCACGGGCCGCACCGTTTCCCTCTCATACCTACATATCCCAACTACACAACTCACTAGACCCTCCTAGCCACTTCCTCCATTTGTGGTCGTCGGATTACGATCGGGAGAACGAGGTCCACCCCACCATAGCCCAACCTTATAAAAGAAAAACCCATGGTGGAGTTCTATCACTCCACTAGGGTTTCCCCCTAGCCATTTTGCGGTCACCCCCCTAGAAAAACCCCACCTACTAGCTCCACCTCCTCTCCCCCCGAAATCCAATCTCAGGTCACATCTGGACCATAGGATATCCATCCAAAGACCCAGAATCGCCCGAATCCCCACTTACCAGACATGTCCGCGCTCAAACCGAACACGTCCGGGCGACCACATAGCCAGCCGATCTGATCTGGATCAGCAGCCCGCAGTCGCAGCCACATGTGCCCGTTATTACCGCCGCCTCCTAGAACTCGAGCCCCGAGCAACGAGCCGTTGTAGCTCCTCCTCAAGCCACCACCAGCCACCAGCCCCTTCGCAGCTCCGCCCACGGGAACCCCGAGCCGCTAGCTCACCCGCGCCAGATCCTACGACTGACCCCAACAGGCGAACACGAGTTGCCCCTGTTATCTTCCTCCTCTCTCCCTCGCGTTCTCATCTCCCTCCTCTCTTCCTCCCACAGGAGCACCTGCCAGCTCCGGCCGAAGCTCGCCGCCGCCCAGATCCATCGGTCCCCATCGTTGACGTCCCGTTCCCGCCCGGCCAGAGGACCTCCACCGGCCACCGCCTCCTGTAATCCTGGAGCTGCGCCGCCAAGAACTCTGCTCGTGTAGGGGCATGAGGGAGACGATGTCGCTCGCCCGTGCAGCGCCCTCGCACGGCTGTGCGAGCACCTGAGGCCAGTGGCCTCGCTGGCTTCGGCCCAACCTCCCTGCGCAAGATACCGTGGCTCAGTCGGCCGATGAGGCCAGGTGAGCGTGCCTACTATCTAGCACCCCATGTGGTGTTTAGCTATATTGCGCCTCTGTCACTAGTGAACCGGATTTAGTTTCGGCCCATGCATCATTTTTTTGGTCGTGCGATTTAGTATATTTAGGAAAAATGCATATTTTCCAAGGCCCCTTGTTTTTAAACTGTGGGTCGGATCACGACAAATTATATATGTAAAGTGATTTGAATTTTTTTAGATTAATATTTTCCATCTCACATGCATGTTTAAGCTCTTAGCCGTGCTGTTTGCCTTGGTTTTCGTGACGACGGGTCAAAACAGTTTAGTTCGTAGTTAACTAACCGTAGCTCCGTTGCAGATGAGACATATATGTAAATGGAACATAACAACAAGTAGAATCACGTGAACCACTTTGTCTTTCTGTTTAACAATCGTAAAATGTGATTAAGACAAATCTGGAGAGACTTAAAATTTAACACATGGGGTCGTATAGGAAAAGCTATATGTCGTTTCCGGCCTCATTTAAATTGCCTAGGTAAGTACTTTAATTGTGCTTCACCTCGTGCCATGTTTAACAACATTTAATATTACAGTGTAAATAAATGGGCGTGAACTAAATAATTAATTGTGGAGTTCCATCAATATGCTACTCGTTGCATATTGAGCTTCACTTAATGTGTAGCGTTTGAATGTGTGAATTGCCATGCCCTACCTTGCATATTTGAAACGGATCATGCATCATATGTGAATTGCATCATGTCGTGCATGTGCCGTGGTGAATATCGTGTGTTGACTCATGTTTCCATTTTGCTTCGTCTCGATATAGTCCGAATAGCTTCTGAGTGTGAGGATCCACTCGACTACGTCGGTTCGCCTGCTTCACAGATTTGTTCTTCTTCCAAGCGGGATCTCAGGCAAGATGACCATTTCCCTAGATACCATTAATATCAATGCCATGCTAGTTGTCTTATTTATTTCGTTATGTCTCATTGCCTACCATCTATTAAATGTCAGCCTCTCAACATTGCCAAGAAACCCTCAACCTTCTACAACCTAGCAAAGCACTGTTTGGCTATGTTACCGCTTGCTTAACCATATGTTAGCATTGCTAGTTGCAGGTGCAGTTGCTTCAATGTGACAACATGGGTTCCTTGTTATATAACTATATTAATGCTATTTAATTTAATGGATCTATATACTTTGTAATATGTGGAAGGCTCGACTTTCTAGCCCGGTGTTTTGTTCCACCTTTGTCTCCTTAGTTTCGGCTACGATTGTTATATTCCATAAATGAGCGCTCCTAACACGATCGGAGCTATTATGGGGACCCCCTTGATAATTCATTTCAGATTAAAATCGGACTGGATGGGCCAACTTCGGTACTACATTTGCCTAATAGCTAATAAAAACCATAGGGACCCGACGGCACTCGCGGAGTAATTAATCAACCCCCGAGTCATTGCTCCTGATGAGTGTTTTTCCAAACCGGGCGATGTCCGACGCCCCCTGGTCACCCGGGGTTTCAGCCAACCCGATGCCTACCATCCAGTCGTGCCCTGAGAACGTGATACGCGGCTCCTATCGGGTATCGACACACCGGGCGGCCTTGCTGGATTAGTTTTACCTTTTACTAAATTTTTTGTGCATCGGGATTCCGATAATGCTTTGGTTTATCTCAGAGTTGAGGTTTTCCACTAAGGAATCTGAGGAGATCACAAGTTTCATGATCGAGGCATTCTATTCGGTTTGTGGTTAATTGTGATGGCGTAGTTGGAGCACCCCTGCAGGGTTAAATCTTTCGGAAAGCAGTGCCCGCGGTTATGTGGCAACTTGTAAACTTTGTTTAACATCCGGTTCTAGATAATTTGAAGTAAACTTAATTGAAATATGTGAACTTTGTGCGTAACCGTGACTGTCTCTTTCATGAGCTCCTTCTCCGAGTGAGGACGCGGTGTGGTTATTTATGACGTTACTAGGTGCTCACGATCATTAATTTGTTCATCAGTAATTCATGTCCGTTGTGCATAGATCACCCCCCTCTTATTCTTGTACTCGTAAGTGAGCCACCTAAATAGAGCTTAGTCGCTTGTTGCAGCCTCACCACTTAACCATACCTCACCCATTAAGCTTTCCTAGTCTTGATACCTTTGGAAATGAGATTGTTGAGTCCCTGTGGTTCATAGTTTACTACAACACTAGTTGCAGGTACATGTAAAGTGATATATGACGTGAGCGCGATGATTGTGATTTTGGAGTTTCTGTTTCTTCCTCATCGATCTCTAGGATGGGTTCAAGGTCGGCAGCCTGGGATAGCTAGGATGGACGTCGTTTTTTTATTGCTTGTTTTCGTCCGTAGTCAAACCCTGCTCTTCTTCAAAGTGACTGATTATGTTGTTGATGTGACTCGGATGTAGCTTCTAGCGAATGTAAGACAATTCCATATACTCATCTCTTCAGTACATGTACTTGTAACGATATCCATTCTTGCGAAACAACGAGATGCGCTTCTATCCCTGTGGAGGGCCTCGTGCCAAAATAAGGATAGGATCACATCTTGGGCATTACAACTTGGTATCAGAGCAGTACCGACCTAGGAGCGCCCTTGATTGATTGAACTTGGCCGAGTCGAGTCTAGTGAAAAATTGCTTTGAGTCTATTTATATATTGGAGTTTAGGGTTATTTTTTCTCCTCTTCTATGCTCAGGTGAGGGGTCTTGACGTACTAATTTTAATTCTACTCCTCTTCTCACTCGAAATTTTTTAGGATCACGCGGATATTTTTGGAATCTATATGACCTCGATGTGATTTAGTTCTGACTTGGTGCCTCCTGCTGTGTTGATTTTATTCCGTGGAGTTGAGCTACAGGGGATTCTTGAGCACATGGTTATCATTAATATTTCTTAGTATCTCAGAATGGAGGATGTTCGAAATTACTTCAATACTAGTAGTGGCGACAGGAGTCTAGCTCCCCCAGTACTGGTGCAGATAGGTCCGGATGTATCGCTATATTTAGTATCGTTGTGATTGCGAGGGTCTGAGATAGATGAGGTTCCGAGATTCTGGTTATGTGTTGACGGATGTGATACACTGGGCGGGTAGTGTTATTGCTAGGAGTTCAGTGATGGATTTTACTCCTTGTATCCGTGGACCTGATTGCATGACTAGAAATTTCAGGACTTGTTAGGTGGGCATTCAAGTAGTTACTTATAGGACAATCTTCCAACAGATGCATGATGTGAGGTTGGGGTTCGACATCTAGTGATTTGGTTGTTCACGATCGTCTTACAGTGCTTCTCATTGTGTCTTAAAGAGTCCTTGTAGCTTGCTACGACTCGGGGACGCTTCGTATGTCATGTGCACTTCCTTGTACACGATGTCTACTGTAGGATAGAGCCCGTGTGATCCTATCCATGAAAATATCAGACGGAATCTCTGTCATATGTTTGTTCTGGCTAATTGCAAGCCTCATCCTTGTTTTGTTCCAGTATGGTAATTCGAATTGCTTCGATGTCTAGTGATGGTTTCATATCTTTTCCAAGAGGTGTTCTCATATTTGTATGGGAATGCTGATTCTTTTGCTCAATCAAGTTCTCTTATCAATTCTTTCAACCAATGTGCTTCTCTTCAAGTGAATTCAATCCCCTCCAATTTTTCAAGATCAATCTCTCAATTCTTTCTGGAGTTCGTCTCATAGGTCCCAAGTTGTCATTGTTTTTCCCCGCCCTCCCGCCCTTTTGTTCAATGATTTAATTATCTTCCAGGCGCCTTTATTTTCATCAATGCTTCCACTCTCATTTCTTCCATATTGTTTCTGGTGATTCTTGTGAAGATTCTTAGGAGTGGCTAGTTCATCATTTTTCATTCTTGTTCCCTTTTCCAGTGAATTCAATACAAACTCTCGATGTTCATCGTATCCTTTTCTTTCGTTCAATGATTCCCGTGTTGGAAATTCCTATTCAAGTCTTTCTTGATTCTTTTTCATCTCTCTGCATTCTATCGGGAGTGTTGAAGATATCTCAGAATTTTCTTTTTTCAATCCTTTCAATTATTTCGAGGTTCCCAACCTCATCAAGTGTTCAGTTATACCGGTGCAATCACTTTCTTTCTGACCAATCTTTTCAACGATGTTTCTTTGAGTGGGCCCATAACACACAGGTTCTTTACATGATCTTATCTGGCTCTTGTAATCTTTCGACAAGATCTCTAATTATTTTTAAATATGACGTAAGTATGGATTCCATCAGTCATATTACTTCCTCGTGGTCAATCTGAATTATTTGATCATCGGCTCAACTTTTCATATTCTTATTCCAGAGTTTCTCAATAATTCTTGGCCGTGTTCTCCTCATCATTCTCGGCCTGGAACACCGCATGAGTGTTTCTCTTCAATTTTGGTCCATTCTCTTGAAGATTTGTCATTTCAGCTTCATACCATCCTCTCAATTGTTTTTTATCATAAGAGATTACTTCCATAGCTATCCGATTCATTTTAGAGTTGTTTTCATTCTCGATCTTCCGAAGGCCATTGTTTCAGAAGATTTCTTCGTTCTCGGCTTTCCGCTTTTATTCTCGATTATTCTCAATTGTTGTCTCTTCGTTCGCCTCTCAATTATTCTGGTGCCTTGTTCAAGTTTTATCTCAGGTGGATCATGATCTCTTCATTCTCAAGGAGTTCTTCAAGATCTCGTGGTAGTACCCAAAGTATTCCTTTTCTTTCATTTCAAAGAGCAATTCTTCCTCCTTTATCCTTTGAGGTGGTGTTATAGCATCTTGTTAGTGGAGGAATCTCCAAGAGTGTTTGTTTCAAGAATGAGACATTTAACTCCACCAATTCTATGATTATGATATATTTTCAAACCCATGGCTTCTTCTTTGATCTATTTTGCTTTAAATTTCACCTAAATCTTATCTCAGGATTGTTGCTTTTATGGTGATTATTGTTGATACAAGTTTCAATGTTTCCTCTTGGTGTAAGAAGTTTGCATGTCTGGTTGCTCTCAATCAAACCTTGTTTCTCTTAGTGGCTTGTTGTCAACTCATTTTTTTGAAATGGTTTCCATAAGCCCACAACAAGCTTGTTCTTTTCGTTGTTGGTTTTCCAACAACTTCGTTCAATTCTTATTCTAAGGCTTCTTATCAAATGCAATTGTGGTAGTAGTTTTCATTTTCTTCTCCATTATCTTCTTCCCAATGATCTAGTTTCTATTCTCTTGTTCTAGAGTTGTTTTGATGTTGCTCTTTTTATATCAATCATACCGTTCTATCAAGATCATGTTCTCTCCTTGCTTGTTCAACTTAGTTAGTTTTTTGTGAATCTTCTCAAGATCTCTTCATCTTATAAATTTTTGCCTCAATTTCCAACTGAAGTGTTGCCGAAATTTTGTTTGAATTCTTTCTTGTTTCTCATGTCATTCTTCATCTCTATGCAACTGTCAAGATTGATTGGTTTCACTCGTTTGTCAAAGAAGCGACTAAGTTTTACCTCTTTCTATTCCTCTTCCCCTTTCATTCCTAGATCTCGGGGCGAGATCTCTTGTTAGTGTAGGAGAGTTGTGATAGCGCGAGATCGATGCTCACAAGATTCCCCTTTTATTCCGCTATCACCGGGTTAATTATTGGTCGTCGCGTTCACCATCGCATCATGCGCATCATCCACATTGCATCGGCACTCCGTTGCTACTAGTTTTCAACTTGCATCCTTTATTCATTGCTGGCTCTCTTCGTTTTTGTCATTGACAGTTTCGAGACAAACCACACACGCACGCGCCCTGAGCATCGATAAAATCTTGTTTTTAGAAGTGTGTATAAAATATTCTTGGATTGGGTCGAAACTTGGCGTGCGGTCTTATTTTTATATAGGTAGGTCGCCTGCTAAATTTTGTCGCAATCAGAGTCTGTTTGATACCAGAACAGTCGACCGTAGCGGCATCGTCAGCGGTTTATTTGTTGGACGTTTCAGTGTTCTATAACTCTGTCAGAGGCCACACCATTTCCCTCTTATCCCTACATAGCCCAACTACACAACCCACTAGACCCTCCTATCCACTTCCTCCGTTCGTGGTCGTCGGATCGCGATCGTACGGACGAGGTCCACCCCACCATAGCCCAACCCTATATAAGAACTACCCCATGGTGGAGCTCTCACACTCCACTAGGGTTTCCCTATAGCCATTTTGCAGCCACCCCCTAGAAAAACCCCACCTACTAGCTCCACCTCCTCTCTCCCTGAAATCCAATCTCACGTCAGATCTAGACCATTGGATATCCGTCCAAATGCCCGGAATCGCCCAAATCCCCACCTACCGGACATGTCTATGGGCGACCAGAGAGCGAGCCGATCCGATGTGGATCAGCAGCCCGCAACTGCAACCAACTGTGCCCATTCTTGCGGCTGCCGCCTGGAACTCGAGCCCCGAGCACCAAGCCTTTGCAGCTCTTCCCCAAGCGATCAGCAACCACCGGCCCCCTCACAGCTCCGCCCACCTGAACCCCGAGCCGCCAGCTCGCCCGCGCCAGATCCAGTGACCAACCCCAGCAGGCGAGCCCGAGCCACCCATGTTCTCTTCCTCCTCTCTACCTCACATTCTCGTCTCCGTCCTCTCTTCCTCCCGTAGGAGCGCCAACCAGGTCCGGCCGAAGCTCGCCGCCGCTCAGATCCACCGGTCCCCATCGCTTACGTCCTGTTCCCGGCTGGCCAGCTGCTCTCCCCCGGCCGCCGCCTCCTGGAACCTTGGAGCTGCGCCGCCAAGTCCTCTGCTCGTCCATAGGCACGAGGGAGACGATGTCGCTCACCCGTGAAGCACCCTCATGTGAGCTGCGTGAGCACCTGCAGGCCCGTGGGCTCTCTAGCTTCGGCCTAGCCTCCCCGCGCCAGATCCCGCGGCCCGCGTGCCTGCTATACAGCACCCCATGCAGTGTTTAACTATATTGCACCTCTATCACTAGTGAACCCGATGTTGTTTCGGCCCATGCATTATTTTTTCAGTCCCGCGATTTAGTATTTTCAGGAAAAATTCATATTTGCAAACGCACATAGTTTATAAACCGTGCGTCGGACCGCAACAAATTATATGTGTAAAGTGATTAGAATTTCATGTAGATTAATACTTTTCCAGCTGTCATGCATGTTTAAGCTGTTAGCCATGCTATTTGCATTGATTTGCGTGACAATGGGTCAAAACGGATTAGTTCGTAGTTAAATAACCATAGCTCCATTGGAGATGAGCCATATATGTAAATGGACTAGAACGATGAGTGGAAGCACGTGAACAACTTTGTTTTGCCGTTTAACAAACATAAAATGTGATTAGGACAAATCTATACAAATTTCGAATTTAGCGCGTGGGGTCGTTTCGGAAAAGCTATATGTCGTTTTCGGCCTCATTTAAAATGCCTAGATAGGTAGTTTAACTGTGGCTTCACCTCGTGCCATGTTTAACAACATTTAATATTGCCGTGTAAATAAATGGGAGTGAACTAAATAATTAAATGTGGAGTTCCGTCACTATGATACTCGTTGCATATTGAGCTTCACTTAATGTGTAGAATTTGACTATGTGAATCACCATGCCGTGCCTTGCATATTTGAAACTGATCATGCATCATATGTGAATTGCATCATGTCGTGCATGTGCCGTGGTGAATATCATGTGTTGATTCTTGTTTCTGTTTTGCTTCGGCTCGATAGAGTCCGAACCGCTTTGGTGTCTGAGGATCAGTTCGACTACGTCGGTTCGCCTACTTCACGGATTCGTTCTTCTTCCAAGAGGGATCTCATGCAAGATGATCATTTCGCTACATACCATTACTATCAATGCCATGCTAGTTGTCATGTTTCTTTCGTTATGTGTCATTGCCTACCACTTGTTAAATGTCAGCCTCTCAACATTGCCATGAAACCATCAACCTTCTACAACCTAGCAAACCAATGTTTGGCTCTGTCACCGCCTGCTTAACCATGTGTTAGCGTTGCTAGTTGTAGGTGTAGTTGCTTCCATGTGAAAACATGGGTTCCTTGTTATATACCGTATTATTTCTATTTAATTTAATGGACCTATATGCTTGGTAAAAGGTGGAAGGCTCGTCCTTTTAGACTAGTGTTTTGTTCCACCTTTGTCTCCTTAGTTTTTGCTACCGGTGTTATATTCCATAATCGAGCGCTTCTAACACGATCGGGGTTGTTCTGGGGAACCCCTTGATAATTTGTTTTAGATTAAAGCTGGTCTCGCCAGGTCCAAATTTGGTACTACCTTTTCCTAATAACTAATAAAAAGTATAGGGTCCTGCCGGCACCCACGGAGTAATTAATCAACCCCCCGTCCAGTGCTCCTCGTGAGTGTTGGTCCAGACCGGGCGATGTCCGGTGCCCCCTGGTCACCTGGGGTTTCAGCCAACCCGACAACCTGCCCATCCGATCGTGCCCTCAGAACGAGATAAGCGGCTCCTATTCTGTCTGTCGGCACGCCGGGCGACCTTGCTAGATTAGTTTTACCTTTTACGAAATATCTTGTGCATCGGGATTTCAGTGATGCTTTGGATTATCTCAGAGTTGACTTTTCTACTAAGGAAGCCGAGGAGATCACGAGTTTCGTGATCAAGGCTTTCTATGGGGCTTGTGGTTATTTGTGATGGACTAGTTGGAGCACCCCTGCAGGGTTAAATCTTTTGGAAAGCCGTGCACGCGGTTATTTGGCAAATTGGAAACTTTGTTTTACATCTGGTTCTTGATAATTTGAATTAAACTTAACTGAAATATGCCAACTATGTGCATAACCGTGACCGTATCTTTCATGAGATCCATCTTCGAGTGAGGACATGGTGGGGTTATGTGTGATGTAAGTAGGTGCTCATGATCATTAATTTATCATCAGTAATTCACGTTTGCTGTGCATAGATCATCCCGCTATTATTCTTGTACTCATAAGTTAGCCACCTTAATAAATGCTTAGTCGCTTGTTGCAGCCTCACGACTTAACCATACCTCACCCATTAAGCTTTGCTAGTATTGATACCTTTCGAAATGAGATTGCTTAGTGCGTGTAGCTCACAAACTACTACACCACCAGTTCCAGGTACAGGTAAAGTGATATGTGACGTGAGCGCGATGATTGTGATTTCGGAGTTTCTTATTCTTCTTCACTGATCTAGGATGGGTTCCAGGCTGGCATCCTGGGATAGCAAGGATGGACGTCGTTCTTTTGCTATTTGTTTTCATTCGTAGTCGGACCCTACTCTTCTTCATGATGATTGAGTTTTTTGTTGTATTGATGTGACTGTGATGTAGCTTGTGGCGAGTGTTAGCCAATTCCATATACTCATCTCTTCAGTACATGTACTTGTAACAGTATCCATTCTTGCGAAATGACGAGATCGTGCCAAAATAAGGATATGATCGCATCTTGGGCTTTACATATTGGTATTTAGCCTGTTGGGCGGCGTTGCTAGATTTGTTTTACCTTTATCAAACGTCTTGTGCATGGGTTTCTAAGGATACTTTTGGCTATCTCGGGGTTGAGGTTTTCCATCGGGATTCCGAGGAAACTACGGGTTTTCCATGGTTGAGGTTTTCCACGCAGCTTGTGGTTATTTTGTGATGGATGAGTTGGAGCACCCCTGCAGGGTTAAATATTTGTGAGAGCCATGCACACAGTTATGTGGCAACTTGGAAATTGTGTTTAACACCCGGTTATAGAAAGAAAACTAAATTAAAATACACCGACTGTGTGTGTAACCGTGACTGCCTCTACTCGTGAGTTCTGAACCGAGAGAGAACATGGTGGGTTTATGTTTGCCTCGTAGGTAGGTGTTCAGGATCACATATCGATCGTCATTAGTTCATGTACGATTATGCATAGATCACCCCTCTTATTCTTGTACTCGTAAGTTAGCCACTCAAATAAATGCCTAGTGCTTGCTGCAGCCTCACCGTTTAACCATGCCTCACCCATTAAGCTATGCTAGTCTTGATACGTTTGGAAATGAGATTGCTGAGTCCATGTTGCTCACAAATTACTACACCAACAGTTGGAGCTACATGAAAAGTGATGATTTGATGTGAGAGCGATCCTTGTTTGATTTGGAGTTCTTCTTCTTCTTCCCCATCGATCTAGGATGGGTTCCAGGCTGATAGGCTCGGATAGCAAGGATGGACGTCGTTTTTATCGTTTGATTTTGTTCGTAGTCGGACCCTGCTCTTTTGAATGGTGATTGAATGTATGTTTGTATTGAGGTGATCATGATTAGCTTGTGGAGAGTGTATGCCAATTCCATATACTCATCTCTTCTTTACATGTACTTGCAATGATATCCATTCTTGCGAAACGACGAGATGCGCTTCTATCCCTATCGATGCCCTCGACCCAAAATAAGGATAAGACCGCATCTTGGGCATTAAATTTCCACTTCACACCTATTCTTCTATGTTGTTTCTATAAAAATGTAGGGAGATAAGATGCATCGGATGTCCTTTCACCCGCAGAAGTGACATGCATGTTCCCTATGGAAACCACGAAGCTTATTGTGAGCAGCTCCGCTTTGTAAGAGGCTTATTCCAAAACATGTCCAAGTTGGACATTTTTTACCACGGCATATGTGTGCCCTCTCATGACAAGATGCCAAGTTTCATGAATTTCTGATGAGTTTTGAATTTCAGAGAATTTGAAAACTAAGTTTTTAATTTTTGCCCCGGAGCCAAGATACTGAGATGTTTGAAATCCATTCCTATTTCTAGCATGGGTCCTAGGCATGCAGCCAGGGACTCATATACAATTTTTAAACAGATTTTCATGCACTGGACCTTATGATTATAGTTAAAATTTGAATTATGCACATTAAATGGCTATAAAACTCAATTAACATAATAAATAGGCAAAACGAACACGGGAAAATTCCATAGTTTAGCATGATAGTCATGTTGCTCTATGGTGACTCTAGTAATAAATTCAAGGCGAGAAGAGGCAGTGGATGTTGTTTCACATATAAAAGGTGAACATTCTTTGTCAAAACCACAAGCAATTCTTGTGAGAATATCCTGTTTGTAAGAGGCTTGTGCCAAAACTTGTCCAAAATTGGGCAATTTTTTACCACACACACACACAACAGGCAAGGTCATGACACCTTGCCCAAGTTTCATAAATTTCCGATGAGGTTTGGGTTTATAGGAATTTAAAAACCATGTTTCATAATCTTTGCAGCTAAGCCAAGATGTTGAGATGTTTGAAATTCATTCCCATATCTTGTGTGGGACCTAAACATACATCGAGGGACACGTATATGACTTTTAACCAATTTTCATCCGCTTGACCTTATGATTGTAGTTCAAATTTGAATTGCACACATTAAATGCCTAGAAAAGTCAATTAATGTATTAAGAAGGCCATACAAACCCTGGAAAATTCCATATTTAGCACCAAAGTCATGTTTCTCTATGGTGAATCTAGAAATAAATTCAAGGCGAGAAGAGACATCATATGTTGTTTCGCACATAAAAGGTGAACGTTCCCTATCGGAAACATGTGGCTTGTAGTGAGAATCTTCGGTTTGTAAGAGGTTTGTGCCAAAACTTTTCCCAAATTGGGCAACTTTTCAATTTCAATGGCCAAGCCATAACACCGAGAGGTTTGATTTTTTTTCCATTTCTTGCATGGGACCAAAACATGTATGAGTGACACATATATGAATTTTCAACCCATTCAGCTGCATTCTAGCATGTGCTTAACTACAGTTCATATTTGAACTATGCACATGAAATGTCTGAAAACCTCCTTAAATGTTTAAAAATGCCTAAAGAACCCTTAATAGTTCATATTTTAATAGACACTGCTACAGCTGCATGTTCACTACACATAAATGTTATTGAAATCCAAACACCTGCCGTGCCG